>NC_141057.1:5455000-5512500 GCF_041138505.1 Cibotium barometz | reverse complement strand
AAACCCTTTCTTGTTCACGACGTGAAACCTTTTGAAATTGATCACGTCGTGAACGCCTTTCTTGTTCACGACATGAAAATTTCTCTGCAGATTCATGGGTTGGCCGAATCCAACTCTGAGACCCCCGCCCCCTCTGTGATGCCCCGTCCGAGGGCATTGGTGGGGCAGAAGCAGCGTCAGCCTCTTACGCGGGGCAACGATCCACACTCGGGGCCTTGCCCACGGATGTCCGGATAAGAGACTAGCCCGGCGGTTTCTCCGAAACCGAACCCGAAAAAACTTCCCTCGCCTGGAAGGCACGGGCGATTCTGCCAGTTAAATCATCTAACGGGAGAATTAATCTAACGAGTCAAAGTCTTAACTAATCAAATTGATCCAACCAAACCTGAAAGTCACATGGTTAGATCAAGGAAGAGACTTGCACTTGGTCCATAGAATCACTACTTTTTTCCCCTTTAGTGAGGCACAACCGCTGATTCCCTCCCATAGAACAAGGTCTTCCTAAGACTTAATCTAACTAACATAACTTAATCATAACTATTTGTATCGCAAGAATCCCCCGATCCAGCCTACCCCAACCAACCACTGTATTGGTGGGATTCCTTTATAAAAATTTGGTTATGTATTGCCCTAGTACCGAGGAAAAGAGTTCCCAGGCTTCCTAGCCGGCGCTTCAAGAAAAATTCAAGGTAGTCATACTACTTACACACCCAATATGAAATTGCCATTTTAATAGATCGGCTGTCTTTAAAACAATCTTTCAATGAAATAATAGTATTACTGATCATAATCCTCCAAAATATTGAGTCCATTGTTTTACAAAGTATATCATCCGGACTCTTCGTTGAAGACCAGCTGGTCAACCAACGAGATCCAATATCAAAATTCAGTTCATAAAAGTAATTCTTTTCAGTTCATTCGTATTTTCCTCAATGTATGCATGGGTGTCCTAACAAGCGCGCGAGCCCATGCATCACTTGTCACAACCCTCTAGGATCCTACTTAGGTGTCCTAGTACTTCACTCAGGGACCGCTTCGTCGGTCCTCGCCCATCGTACCGGAAGCGCACCATTTTAACCATACCGAGGCTGGTCAAGACCTTGGTAGGCTTTGTCGCGAGTGACGTCCCTCGACAACTCCCCGCCGCCAGCTATTGCAAACGAGTCTCTTGATTGGAATTGGAATTGGAATTGGAATTGGTCTCGAGGTTTTTGCTTGATTCAGATTCGAGAGATGGGCAAGTAGTTTACTGGCCGCCCTTCTCACAGTCGTGGTTTAACCAAAATTATTCGGTTTACTTCTAACTTTGATTCCTAAGGATTTTCTTTAGATAAAAATCTACTGAACTTCTAACCATAAGGAAAATTTTAACTTTATGAATTTCATTCCTTTCTAACCACAATAGATTAAGAAATAGTTCTATACGAGAATATCGGGATTTTATAAAAATACTCTTCTTCCATTAATCCAATTTTGGGTACATATCAATTTGGTAATTTATCCACATAAAAATATCTAAGAATATTCTTTCCAAAAATTTAATTATCAACATTAAAATACCCTAATTTTCTAGGTGGAATTATGGTGAAAATTCCTCTTTTGTCATCAAAGTTAATTTAAACCTTCTTCTACTTAAAATATTATAAAAATTCTTCTTTTCAATCAAATACAAATATCCATTTTTTTAATATGCCAAAAATTCCTCGTTTTTCATTTAAATGATTGAATTCCAAATGTCATGGGAATTCCTCTTTTATCATTTAAAAATTCTTATGCATAAATTTATCACCAATTTCTCTTTTTCTTAATTAAATAATTATGCATAAATACAAAAAAAGTATTCTTTCCTAAATATAGCCAAAATCATTCTTTTGCTTTAAATTTCTAAACCTACAATATGGTAGGAGTTCCTTTTTTAGTATTATGCATAAAAATAAGATATGTATTTTTTTCAAAAAAAATTACCATAGCTTCGCTGCTATTACTGATAATTTTCAATTTTCCTAAAAGAATAAAACCTTGTAATGAAAATATGATAGAAGATCTACTTTTAGGCTTAAATCTAAACTATGAATTTAAATCATAAGTTTAACCATAATCATAAACTTAATTATGATTATCCCACTAAATTAAGCTAATTCCATTATTCCTCTTTTCCCAATTCGATAGGATAATCTATTTCTCATTTAGAATCAATTAAAGTAGTTTTTAACTACTTATAAATAATCTAAAAGAAATAACCATTATTTTGTTAACACAAAATCATGAAAATACCACTTTCTTAATCTCTAGCTTATCAAGCCTAGAGTTTGGTTTTGAAATAAGAAATTATCAATGAGAAGCATTCTTTTGCTAAAGAATTAGCCATAGAGATGACTATTCTTTTTGAGAGAGAGATATAAATAAGAAAGCATTCTAAATAAGCATAATGATTAATTTTCTCTTAATTAAACATTAAGATTCTTAGGGAAAGCTTAATTTGAATTAAAACAATCATTTAGAAAACTTCTCAAGCTTGAGAGGGGTTGAGTCATTTGAGGAAATTAACAAAAAACCATAAAAATCCATTCTTACCTCAAGGATTAGCTTGATTCTCTCTAGTAGTGAAGCCCCCAACCAATCAATTGGTTAGCAAAAGAGGAGAAGAGAACTCCAAGAGTTGTTGAAGAGAGAGAGAAGCTCCAAGCTCCAGAAAAGTAGAGGAAAATTAAGGGATAATAGAAAATATGATTATTTGAATGTAATACTGGCATGGTATAGATCCAAGATAAGAATACAAAGGAATGAGGGTCTATTTATTAGTGACGAGATTTGGACCAGTTTTGTAAGATCCCGGTCTCCACCGCGTAACGGATTCGGGGTACTAGCAGCGGAAGTAGCACATCATGCGGGCGCGGGTAGGGGTCTCACACTCGGGGCCTCGCCCACGGATATCCGGACAAGAGACTAATCCGTCGGTTTGTCCAAAACCGAAACCGGAAAAACTTCCTTTACCCGGAAAGCATGGGCGATTCCACCAGGATAACTCTTTACTCTAACGTAGTCAAGATCATTACTGATCACGAACGCTGATCCGACTGCACCTATAAAGATACTCGGTCGGATCAAGGAAGAAACTTGCACTTGGATCATTGGGATCAACGCTTTTTTCCCCATCAAGAGGCACAGCCGTTGATTCCTATCCATAGAACAATTTACAATCCAGGATTTACTTTATCTATCGTAATAACAGAAGTTGAGTCTCGATTTACGGATCCATCAGTCCAGCCTAACCCCATCCGATCCCATGGGTTAGCCAACCACCAAACCACTGTAGTGATGGGATCCAATTTGGAATTCGGTTAGGTTTTGTCCCGGGTACCAAGGAAAAGAGTTCCAAGGCCCCCTAGCCGGAAGTTCATGCAAACATAAAACTAGCCACACCACTTACACACCCAATATGAAATTGCCTTTTTCTTAGCATCAGCTAACTTTAAAACAATCCTTTAATGAAACCATAGTACCACTGATCACAATCTTCCAATTTATCCGGTTGATTCATAATTTCCCATCATTCCTTCATCAGAGTATCTATGGCATCATTGGCACTAGAACGCTCACCACCTGTCCACACAGGGGTCTTTTCAATAGTTCCTAGCCCATAATACTCGGCAATATAATCACTTATAAAAATCAAGATGGACTCTCGTTGAAGATCAGCAAGATCAACCAACAGATCCATATAAAGAGCCATGGACTCATCCATTGAAGACCAGCAAGGTCAATCAACCAGATCCATGCCCGGTTTCAGAAAAACAATTCTTACTCCTTGTTCCAATATCTTCCTCGACGCACGCGTGGGTATCCTAGGCGACCCAGAGCCCGAGCACCGTATGGTCAGCACCCTCTAGGATCCTTCGCAGGTGACCTAGCGCTTCACTCATAGGCCGCTTCCTTGGTCCCTCATCCACCGTACCGGAAGCTCACCATTTTAATCGAACCGAGGCTGGTCAAGACCTCGGCCGACTTTGCTACGCGAGACGTCCTCCATTGACTCTCCGTCATCAGCAGTTGCAACTTTATCAGTTAGGTCTCCACGACCTTAATCACAAGACGGTCAAAATGCTTCCCCAGCATTCTTGACATAAAACAGCCATTTACAAACATCATTTACAACAGTTTACAAATACAGTTTCTATATTAACTCTCATTTTTCCTTATTATCCCTCATTAATCCACATTACTTATTCCACATTCCATTTATATATGTACTCATCCAATCACATCATTTTCCATCTCTTCACTTCAGATTCCTTCACATCACATATCATATATTCACATCCATATCCACATCCATACATCCACATCCATACATCCACATCTACATGCTTACCCTCCATTTTCACATCCTCATTTATACATCTACATCCCGTATCCACATTCATACATACATATCCATATCCACATCCATACATCCACACCCACATGCATACATCCACTATCACGTCCTCTTCATACATCCACATCCACATACATACATACATCCACATCCACATTTCCATTCACATTCCACATTCCCATTCCCATCCACATACATACATACATCCTCATCCACATTTCCATTCACATCTATACATCCACATCTACATCCACATTCACATTCCACATTCACATCTATACATCCACATCCACATCCACATCCACATTCACATCTATACATCCACATCCACATTCCCATTCACATCTATACATCCACATCTACATCCACATACATACATACATCCACATCCACATTCCACATTCACATCTATATCCCATCTACATCCACATTCACATCTATGCATATACATCCTCATGCATACATCCACATTCATATTCACATCTATACATCCACATCTACATCCACATTCACATCTATGCATATACATCTTCATGCATACATCTACATCCACATTCACATCTATGCATATACATCTTCATGCATACATCCATTTTCACATTCATACATCCACACTCCCATCTCCACATCCACACATCCACATACATACATCCATTTTCACATTCCCATTCATATAACCCCATATGCCTTCACATCTAATCTTTTACATCACATCCATTCTCGCCCTATCACAACCCATATACATCTTATCCTATCACATAGACTTCTTACCTCATCCCATACACATCTTAATTCATCTTATCACCTCCTAACTTATTTCATAAGCATCTTATCACCTCTTATCGCATCTTATACACCTCTTATCACATCTTATACACCTCTTATCACATCCTATCACATCTCATTTCTATTTATAGAGAATTCTTATATTTGATATAAGATTTCTTTACACATTTATTTATGCATAAATTCCATTTAAGGAGATTAATACTTTCGAAGTAAAAATCAATCTTTTATGCATCTTCCTATGCATAAATTCATTTTAAATGAAAATGATACTTTTGAATTAAAATTCAATCTTTCATGCATCTTCCTATGCATGAATTCAATTTAGATGAGAATGACACTTTTGAATCAATCTTTTATGCATCTTCCTATGCATAAATTCAATTTGGTAGGAATTACACTTTTAGAATAAAAGAATTTCTCTTATGCATCTAAGTTATGCATAAAATCCCTTTATGATGAAAATCACACTTTTAGTATAAAAAGAATATCTTTTATGCATACTTCTATGCATGAAATCCAATTATGATAAAAGTAACACTTTTATAATAAAATAATAAACTCTTATGTATACTTCTATGCATCAAAATAAAAATGATAAAAGTAACACTTTTGATATAAAAATTTATCCTTTATGCATACTTCTATGCATGAAAATAAAAATGGTAAAAATAACACTTTTGATATAAAAATTTATCCATTATGCATACTTCTATGCATGAAATAAAAATGGTAAAAATAACACTTTTGATATAAAAATTTATCCATTATGCATACTTCTATGCATGAAATAAAAATGGTAAAAATAACACTTTTGATATAAAAACTTATCCTTTATGCATGATATTAAAATTCAATTTCTCCATGGTTATAATGAAATTCTTTCAATTAATCTAGGATGATAATTCCTAGAATATGGTAGGAAGTCCTCTTTTTATGCTTTGAATGAAATTATTTTATGCATAATTTTTATAAAAATTTTGCCATAGCTCCGCTGCTATGACTGATAAATCTCAATTTTTCTAAGGAATAAAGCTTATCATTAAGGAAATAATTAAAATGATCTCTAATTGGATCATTAATCCATAATGGATTGAATCATTAATATACATAAACTAAAAGCATAGAAAAAAAACCATTAATTTGGCCTCAAGCATAGCTTAATCTTGGGTTAAGGAAAAGCTTTATGAAAAGCTTGATTTGGATTGAGAATGGGTCATGAGTATGACCATTTCTTGAGTGAGAGAGAGAAATTACATAAAAACCATTAGAATTTAAACATAAATGGAAATTAACTTCAATAGCATTTATTAAATTATGTAACTCTTCACTACTATTCACCAATTAACTTCAATAGCATTTAAAAAACCATACCAATTAAGCTTCTCAAGCTTGAGAGGGGTTGAGAAGAGAGAAACCTTGAGAATTTATTATAGAAAAGATCAATATTCACTAATTACCTTACAAATTGCTTGATTCTTTGTTCACGGTAGAGGCCCCCAACCAATCAATTGGTTAAGTATGTTGATGGAGCCACCAATGGGGATTGAAGAAAGAGGGAAGCTCCAAAAACTAGTGAATTATTAAATGAATTCACAGTTCTTGGCTTTATTTTTCAACAAGGGGGAGGCTTCTATTTATAGGAAAAATTGAGCTCCTAACCAAATAAACTGATTCTAGAATTTTCTAAATCAGTTTGGTCAATATTTGACCATTTTTAGGTCAGTTAAGCTAACTTTTTGGAACTAGACTTGAATGAGGAGAGAGGAGAGATGAAATATCTCAATTTTTATGAGTTTAAAACTCATTCAAGCATGTGAAATATGCACCTCCTTTAAAGAACTCCCCTTCCTTACATATGTGTCATAATGGAATCATTTTAATATTGCTCATAGTTTTTTTTAACTAATAAATCTTGTACATTTTCAACTCTTCATCTTATGTGAAATATGCACCTCGTTTAAAGAGCTCCCCTTCCTTACATATGTGTCATAATGGAATCATTTAATATTGCTCATAGTTTTTTACTAATAAACCTTGTACATTTTCAACTCTTCATCTTATGTGAAATATGCACCTCCTTTAAAGAACTCCCCTTCCTTACATATGTGTCATAATGGAATCATTTTAATATTGCTCATAGTTTTTTACTAATAAACCTTGTACATTTTCAACTCTTCATCTTATGTGAGCATTTACTCATTTTTGGATACCCAAAATATCTCATATTTTTAATATTGCTCATAGTTTTTTACTAATAAACCTTGTACATTTTCAACTCTTCATCTTATGTGAGCATTTACTCATTTTTGGGTATCTTCTTTTACAAATTGGATTTATCTCCTCCCTACACATGGATTGATGCTATTGGCCCATAGGAACCTTAATTGGACCATAATCCAAAAATTTCTGAAAATCTAGACCCTTAGGCTAAGGTCCTTTATACCCATTTCCAATTAATTCCAATTGTACATTGGAAAGTTCTTTTTGAATTTCTGTTTCAGGGGAACTTATTTTAATAAGATGAGATAATTTTCTATCCAAAAATATTAAAAATCTGAATATTCTCTCTCTAGAATATTTTCTCTCCCTAGATTAAAACAGTTAGAAACAAGGTCTTTTATATTTCTGAAGAGGGATTGATTATAGGGGAAGATGCTGGACATTTTGAGAGGCTGGGGAGGAATCTTACAAGTTTGGCTCCCTGGACAAACTGGATCAAAAAGGGAGCCAAACTCTTCTTCCCTCACAAAATAGGCCACTATTTATTAGTGAGAGAGCTCCAAGCTCCAAGCTCCAAGCTCCAAACCCCAAGCTCCAGAAAAGTAGAGGAAAATTAAGAGATAATAGAAAATATGATTATTTGAATATAATACTGGCATGGTATAGATCCAAGATGAGAATACAAAGGAATGAGGGTCTATTTATTAGTGACGAGATTTGGACCAGTTTGGCTCCCTTTTTGATCCAGTTGGTCCAGGAGATAGGAGAGAGAAAAATATCCCATTTTTGGATTAAAAAACTCAAGTAATCATGAGAAAAAAGGCAACTCCTTGAGGTGGCATTCTCTCCTTACTGAGGTGTTAAAAATGCATCATTTCTCCTAAATATCTCATTTTTAAAACTAATATTTCTTATTTTTAACTAATAAACCTTGTACTCAGTCAACTCTTCATCTTATGTGAGCATTTACTCATTTTTGGGTATTTTCTTTTATTCTTTGGATTTATCTCATCCCAACACTTAGATTAATCCTCTTGGCCCATGGGAACCTTAACTGGACCATAATCCAAAAAATTTTGATAATCTAGACCCTTAGGCTAAGGTCCTTTATATCATTTTTATTTGAAGTTACAAATTCTAATGAGGAATAGATTAATCATTTATCTGAATATTTTAATCTCGATAGATTTTCTGAATTCTCTTTTTACAATCCGTGCGAATATAAAACGATAGAAATTTCTCTCTTAGATTATTTAATTATTCATTTATCAAATACTCATAGAATTTAAACATAGAATTTAAGAGAATTCTAATTTTGATATGAAAATTCTTTATGCATCTATTTATGCATAAAAATCAACTTCTGTGGGAATAACACTTTTATTAAAAAAATCCTTTTATGCATCTATTCATGTATAAAAATCAACTACAATTGGAATAACCTTTTTATAAAAAAATCCTTAATAAAAAAATTTCCTTATGTATTTTTCTATGCATAAAAATCAAATTTAATAAGAATAACACTTTTGTAATAAAAAAATTCCTTTATGCATCTTTCTATGCATAAAAATAAAATTTAATAAGAATAACACTTTTGTAATAAAAAAATCCCTTTATGCACCTTTCTATGTTTAGAAATCAATTTTAATAAGAATAACACTTTTCTAATTAAAAAAATTTCTTTATGCATCTTTCTATGCATAGAAATCAAATATAATAAGAATAACACTTTTATAATTAAAAAAATTTCATTATGCATCTTTCTATACATAGAAATTAAATTTAATAATAATAACATTTTTGTAATAAAAAATTTTCTTTATGCATCTTTCTATGCATAGAAATTAGATTTAATAAGAATAACACTTTTATAAATAAATAAAAATTCCATTATGCATCTTTCTATGCATAGAAATCAAATTCAATAAGAATAACACATTTGTAATTAAAAAAATTCTTTTATGCATAGAAATTAAATTTAATAAGAATAACACTTTTGTAATAAAAAACTCCATTATGCATCTTTCTTTGCATAAAAATCAAATTAAATAAGAATAATACTTTTGTAATAATACTTTTGTAATAAAAAAATTTCCTTTATGCATCTTTCTATGCATAGAAATCAAATTTAATAAGAATAACACTGTTGCTTGCAAATGAGGATCAATACCAGGATGCAACAAAAACGATACTTGGGGCTCTTGAAAAGAGTTCTACTTTGTAGATGAATGTGGGAGAGGGTTTGATAATAATCCCACATGGGGACTTATGGGAGTCCTAGAATTTTTGTATAAAAGGTGGCTCATTTGAGAGCTTTAGACACTTTTGGGCTTAGTTCATGCAAGAGCTCCTTTGAGAGACCTACTCTCCCTCTTCTCCATAGAGGTGAAGACTCTTCTCTCACCCCATCTACATCATTGTATGAGGTTAATCTCTTCATTGAATCATTAGCAATGTCATGAGTCTTTCTCATCCTCTTCTCTAATCATTTTACTCTTATGCATGCTTTTAGTATTTCATTTTTGAGTACATGGATTGATTTGAAGCTTTCATGGAAGCTTGATGCTTGAATGTGTGCATGCTTGTAGGAAGATAGGAGTGGAGTGAGGTCTTTCTCTTTGCTTGAGTGCATAGTGATTGTATTCCTCTTGCTTGTATTTGTGAATGAAGGGGTGTGTAGGAATGAGGACAAGTTGAGCTTGTGTGTATGCTTAGTCTAGTGTCAAGTGATGGTAGCCATGAGCATTCTCTCCATTTGTGGATAAGCTCTTGTGCACCGGTACGGGTCGAATCCCTAGCTCCGAAAGGGATGCAAATCCCATTGGAGTGAGCTATACGTGGATCGTACTCCTCTTACTACAAGAGAGAGAGTTTTCCGTCTCTCCATTGGCGCCGTTGCCGGGGAGAAGACTCAAATCCGGTTGAGAGTGTGTGGAAACCACCACTATTTCCTCTTTTGGGTTGCAAAACCATTGAGTGATTAGGTTAAGTTTGGGTGTGTGATCCCGGTGTGAGTGGATAAGGTTAACCATTGAGCGGTTGAGGTTTCTCCCGCATTGTTTTTTTTATGTTTCATTGCTTTTATGTTTTTTTCAAGTACCATTCATTATGCTTACCTTCATTGTTTTTTGTCATTTCATTCTTTCATGCTCTTCGTTAACACGTGATTAGTAAAAAAAGAAAAAGAAAAGAGGTGCGTTGCTAAGCTCTTCCATAGCTTATGCAAGCCCCATAGACTCCCAAGCAAGAAGTCCGCTTAAGGATGAGAGGGGAGAGGGAAAGAGAAGGGAGATAGGAAGTGTTGGAGGCGACCTTTCTTTTGATGTTTTGTCGTGTTGTTATCGTGGGGGGAGGCATCTCCATAATTACAGCAAAGAAAAAATAAATAGATATATATATATATATCTATTTATACCCATATATATACATTGGGGAGGCTTCTGCAGCAAAGAAAATATATATATATATATATATATATATATATATATATATATATTTTACATTGGAAAGGCCGTGGGGGTTCGAAGGACAGTTAGAAGACGGTTTTTTTTTAAAAACAAAAAACAAAAAAACAAAAACAAAAAAAACATTTATATTTATATATATAATCGTTTTTTTTAACGAGTGGTGCAGGCTGCTGGGCGGCGTTGGCATAGGAGAGGCAGCTGCGTAGCAAAGAAAACTATATATATATATATATATATATATATATATATATATATATATAGTTTCGCTAAGGTTTTAGTGGAGGTGGCCGGCGTCGATGGCGTAGGCGGGAAGAAGCAACTGGAGAGGTGGCTGCGTGGCTGGCGAGAGGCTGCAGGCGAGAGGCTGCAGGCGAGAGGCTGCAGGCGAGAGCCGCTGAACATAGCAGCTGTAGGAGAAGAGCGGCTGGCTGCAGAAGGAAGCTTGCAAGGTGGTGAAGCGGCTGCAGCAGCTAAGGGCTGGTTCGGGGCTGTGAAGTTGGTGCAAGCAGGCGGGGGCCAGAGGCCGGCAGAGGATGTGGTGAAGCGTTGCTGGTGGTGAAGTGGCCGGCGTGGAGGCAACCGACTGCTGGCTGGCAAGGAGGCGAAGCAAGCGCTGACTGGCTGTATAGGCGGTTACACGGTGCTGAGGTGACTGCTGGCAGCTGCTCTGCAGGCGAATCTGAGGGAGGGCGAAGGCGGCATTGCTCAGACGGGCACTCGCGCAGAGCGGAGAAGGTGCTGTAAAGCGGCCGCAAGAAGGCAGAGCGGAGAAGGTGCTGTAAAGCGGCCGCAAGAAGGCAGGGCGGGGAGAGCTTGAAAGAGAAGGTTGCTGCAGCAGCTGTAGAGTAGCTGGCAGACAGCAGCGAGAAGGCGAAAATAGAAGGAAGACAGCAGAGCAGCAAAGGAAAGCAGCGTCGAATCCGGGAGCGTGCGGCGACGAATCCGGAGCGGCGAGGCGAAAAGATAAGGTTAGTGGATTTTTTCATTTTTTTTATTTTTTTATTTTTTTTAAATTAATTTTTATGTTTTTTTATTTTTAAATAAAAAAAACAAACAAAAAATAATAATATTTCTTATTTTTTTTTAAAAAAAAAAGAGAAAAGAGATTTAAAAAAAAAGAAAAAAGAAAGAAGAAAAAAATTTAAATTTAAAAAGAAAAAAGAGATTTTGAAAAAAAAAATAGTGGAAAATCTTTAAAAAAAAATAGAGAGAAGAAAGAAAGAAAAAAATTAAAAAAAATTAAAATAAAAAAAAATTTCTTTTTATTTGTTTTTAGGAGTCCATATTGTGTGCATATTTTTTATTTTTTCATTTCTGTATTTTTTAGCATATTTAGTGTAATTTGCATTGTTTTAAATTTTTGTAATATATTTAAAAAAACAAAAACAAAAACAACAAAACAAAAGAAAAGAAAAAAAAAACAAAAAGAAAAAAGAAGAAAAAATAATTTTTATTTTGAAATCATTGTTCATCATTTAAATTTTTGCATAATTAAAGTAGTTTGCATTTTAGAATTTTTTGTAATTATTGCATAATTAGTAGATTTATATATTTTTTGTAATTAGGCAACGAAATTTAGTAGTTTAAAAACAAAACAAAACAAAAAGAAAAAAGAAAAAGAAGAAAAAATAATTTTTGGAATCCATTGTAAATTATTTAAATTTCTGTACAAAATTTTGCATAATTTAAGGTAGCCTGCATTTTTTATTTTTATTGCATGCATAATTAGTAGATTTATAATTTTATATTTGGCACGAAATTTATTCATTTTATCAAAAAAAAACAAACAAACAAACAAACAAACAAACAAACAAACAAACCAAAGAAAATTTTTTGATTTTTTAGGAGTCTATTATTTTTTTGCATATTCTGTAGTTCTTTATTTTGCATAATTAGTGTAACCTGCATTTTTTTTATTTTTGTAACTTTGTGCATAATTAGTATTTTTTAGGGTAATTCATAATTTTGTGTAAATTAAAAAAAAAAGGGAGTAAAAATAAAAAAAAAATCATAAAATCATTTAAAAAAAAACAATAAAAATAATAAAAAAATAGGTTAGATAAGTACACCATACATTTTCTTTTTTTGTCTTTAGTGGTTAGGTAGGGTAAAAAATATATATATATACAAATATATATATATTTTTATCAAAACCAAAAAAAAAAAACAAAACAAAACACAAAAACCAAAACAAAATTTGACCTTATGCACTTACGGTCAGGACGTCTGATAGATTCTGCCATAGGGCCTAGGGCACCTTCTCGAGTACCTACGCAAGAAAGTGGGACCCAATCAGTAGGAAATTTGGCAGATATTGCTGAAACCCTTTCTGAATCCCAATCCGATACCCTTTCCTCCAGAACAAATAGTTCATTGTCCATGGACAATCTAGGGCCATCAACTAGTCATCCCGTAGTCCAAAATAGGACACCCACACGATCCTTTAATCCATTTGAGGCTGACACCATGGGGTTAACATTCAATGTGCGACTCCAATATGTCTACACAAATGCTCAAGGAGCTGAGATCTTTAGGGACCCACAACAAAGGTACCTTGTTAAGATCGCCGACATATTCTCAGAACTTGATAGAGCACCTCTAGTCAATGACCAGGGTAACATGTACATGGGTGGAGATGGTGTTCGCTACGAAGTCACCTACCATCCAGAAAAGGTAGACAAATTAGGGAAGCTCTCTAAAACCGAGTTCTTAGATTTATCAGAACTTTCCAGAGCAAGGGAGTCTAGAGATGACTGGCTCATCGAGCCGGACATGCCTGGACCATCCAATGCCCAATCCTCAAAGCCATCCACCAGAGATGATTTACTTCTTGTAGATCTAAATTTGGACAAGGATAGGAAAGGCAAGTGTAAAATGGATCAGGGGGCTGAAAGTCAATGGGAGTTTGTACGACAAATTCCTGTGACAAAGGTTTTACAGGATGACCAACTTCAGGAGGTCTACAAGGATTCGTTAGAGGGATATTATGCCACAACTAAATCGCCAGAGCTGGATCTTCCTCTAGCTTATGAAGTGGTAGTTGAGAAGTGTGCAGGACACATGAACAGAATAGTTGATAAATGGCCCAATGAATATCGAACGTTAGATTGGAAAGAGATTAGGGAACTCACGTGGAAAGGACAACCATTATTTATGGAAGTGTTCTCAACACATACAGCCAAACCAGGAGAGACAGCCTTTCTTGGAGAAACTGTTGCTCCTCCCCTACGAGAGTTCACTAGAGAGGGACCTTCAACATCTAAGTGGACCACTGCTAGTAGCCCAACTCTAGCACCACGATATCGTCCTACACCAAATGTGCGACCACAGGTCACACCACCACAACAACATCTTTCCCACTATGACAATCGGATGAGAAGGGAGCCAACTAGGCCTCCTATAAGTGCACCTCTTGAAATGAGGGTGACAAGATCTTTAGAGGGGTTTGGTGAGGCTGGCAATAGGGTACCCACACCAATTTTGGAAACATGTGGACCATCTTTCCAAAGAGAGGAACAATTCCCACTAAGGGTAAGAGGCCGTAGGCCCTATGATGAGTATTCACGACAAGTAAGGCCATCAACTCTTCAGAAATTGGTAAAGAAATATGAAGGGTCGGGAGATCCATACGATCATGTAGCAGCTTTTAGGCAAGCAGTTCGAGCTGAGCAAGTTGCTGACAAGCATACTCAAATAGAAGGGTTTGGACTCACTCTTGAAGGAAAAGCCCTGGCTTGGTTTCAGGCATTAGAGGCTTCTGACAAAACTTCTTTACGAGTTTTGGAAGAGAGATTCATTGCTGCTTTTTCCTTGATGGGAATTCAACATGACACAGTAGCGCATATCTACTCTTTCAAGCAAGGTGAGAACGAGAGTGTTAGAGACTGTGTAAATAGAATGAAGCAGTACATTAATCGTTGCCCAGAAGATGAGAAGCCCGCCCAAAGTTGATTAATTTCTCTCTTCTTAAAAGGCCTCAAAAATTCGACACTGCATACACATCTCTATGCTAAGAAACATACAAGTTTTAATGAGTGTTGCCATGATGCTATGGATTTCACCGATAACTTCAAGTTCCAAGATGGTTCTGGCCCTGAGGTGAAACCTAGAAATCAATGGGGTGATGATCAAAGTTCAGGGTCTAGCGCACTAGTAAATCCAGACCAAATAGCCAACCTAGTACTACGGAGATTAGGACAAACCTATCGTCCACCCATGTAGCCACAACAACAGCAGCAGAGAATGAGGAGTGTACTTCCTACAGGGCCTCATCTTTGTGGAGCATGTGGCGGTGACCATAAAACAGAGGACTGTAATACCTTTTCTCCTCTAGTCACAAACCAACCCACGAAGAAGTGGTGCCAAGCCTGTGCTTGGAACTTTACTCATACCACACAGGATTGTACTCGCATTGCGAGAATGAGACAGGAACGTGAGCAACCGAGGGGTGGAGTGGCTCCACAAATGTATCAACAATATACAAATTTTGAACGTAAGCCACCGATGGCACAAGAACAAGCACGACCTGTTCTTGGTGCTCAACCTCCTGCTCCAGGGACTGCTCCTGTAAGGATTGTGGACTATGACAATTCAAATGTGTGTAGAGAATTGGTAAACCCAGGCTATGTAGAGGAAGAATATGTATCATATTCATCCAAAGAAAATATTTTTGAAAGTCCCGTATACCCAAGCCCAGCACTGGAGACTCAACCAGGGGAACAAAACTCTTTAATGTTGCTAGGCGGCTACCAACCTAGGACTCCAGGCCCCTCAGGTCAATGGCAGCCAAGGAAAGTAGAGGCCAAACCAATGGGCCCCTGTTATGAGTGCGGAGAACCCCATTGGGCTCGTGATTGTCCACATCGCTCAAGGCAAGCATCTAGGTCCAATACAATAGTGCAACAGTTTCCACCAATAGAAAGATATTGTCTGGGGTGTTGTGTCGAACATTTCCCGAAGGATTGTCTGTTGAAACCCCATGAGGAAGGCAACTCTCAACCAAAGGTTTCACTCAACCTTGTAGGCACAATTCCATCACCACCTTCATCTGAGAATGAGGATGTCGTGCCACTTAGAGTCATGACTCGATCACAGACACGAAACGCTGAAATACAAACTGATGAGACACCTCGAACTAGGGATGCAAAGACAAATCTAGTGGACAAGACCCTACAGTCCAGTAGAAAAAAAACCACTAGGAGAAAGAAGAACCGAAACAAACAAACTAAATGTGCATCCACTTCTAGTTCTCAGGAGAACTCTAAACAAAACATAAGGGATAAAACTTTTACATCCCAGGAAGTGCGTGAGGAACATCAACCTCAACCTGAGCCTAGTGCTAAACAAAATGAGGCTAGTACGACTGAGGATAGTTCTGGGGGTTCTGTTTTTGTGGATAAAGTGAATGAGACTCTAGAGGCCATCATTGATGCTCATAGAAGTCGCATTGCAGCCTTATCAGAGCTACCCAAAAAGCTTCAAGAATACCCAAACCCTCGTGAGGAGAAGATCAATCTAGCTGTACATCAGCAACTCATTAGGGAAGCTCAGTCGATACTTGAGGGACCACCACCACCTATTCCTCGGGGCCCAACCTCTCTTAAGCCAACATTAGAAACTATACCGGAAGTGTCATCAAGTAGGGAAATGAAAAGTGAGTTCATTTCACAAGCTCAAAGCAAAAGATCGACACCAATTGACACTCCATTGAAAGACGAAAATCTGCCACCACCCAGCCTTGTCTTCCCATGCAATGATGAAATTATTGATGCTAATGAGGACATGGCAAATGACATGTGGGCCGCAGTAAATGAGAAAATAAATGAGAACATGTCTTCTGTTAGTTCGCCTCCATTCTCTGAGGTGGATTTTACCAGAGATTCGGAAAACAACTTTGGACGCCCAAGCATCCAGGAGGAAGGTCAAACAATGGTTTCTCCTAGAAGTAAGCATACAATGAAAACCTTACCGTCCTATCCGGGAGAATATGAGAACTGTTCTCAAACCTTGAGGATACCCTCCATGCATAAAAGGTTGACTAAGGAGAAAGATATGAGTATGGTGCAGGCTATTTTGTCAGCACCAGTGGCTTGTACCTTACCTTTGCTTGAGTTGATAAAGCTTAAACCTGAGTTGTGGAATGATATTGCCACATGTTTATCAGAGCATGTATTGCTACAAAAGGGTCCCCATGAGTGTACAATACACCATGAGACAAAGCATGTAATGCCAGTTCCTATCAACAAAGTTGGAAAATTTTGTGAAGACGATCAGGGAAATGCTACCCTCCCATTGGAAGTGCGAAAAGTATCTTCAACTGCAATACTTGATAGTGGTGCAGGAGTGGGCATTGTGACAAGGTCCATTTGGGAGAAATGGGGCAAACCAGCTATTAGGAGTACCAGAATGCGTTTGCAGCTAGCAGATGGAAGCTTAGAACATCCCCTTGGGCTGCTCGAGAACATATTGGTCACCACATGTGGGATTGAATATGAGCATACCTTTGCAGTGGTGGATTTTGGAAAGCATCCAAACTATGAAGTGATATTGGGTAGACCATTCATGCGACAATTTCAAATGATTCAAGATTGGGGATACAACTACTTGTACCTCAGACATGATTCTGTCATCACAAGGGTCAACCTAAGGAATCACTCATATCGTGATGTAACAAGGTCTCCAATAGATGAGTTTGATTCTGCGTCATCTGAGGGCTCAAAAATTACATTGTCAGATGGGCGAGAAGATCTATGGATGTGTGGAGCCTCCTGTAGGGATTTCGACACTGAGAGACTTAAGGGTAATCGAAGTGTATCTGACGAGGCATACATTCCACAACCCTTCCCTGAGCATTTAATTGATCCATTAGAATGGAGTCATGTCCTTGCAACATTAACGACATGTGCTTTACCAAAGCCAATTCAATTCTGTGACTCTGATGGATATGATATTATTCCTATAAGAATGGTACAACCACGTGCCCTTCTGGATGATTGGTACTATAGGGGTACATCCACAACAGCTATGCATGTCGAGGAAGTCTCAGTAGAGGACTTGACACTCGAATCGGCTAATGATGCTGATAAGGAGGATGGCTGGGGATCTGATTTTGATAATGAAGATACAATCCCTGAGGAAGAGTTAGGAAAGGCCCGCCTACTCTTGAGAGGAAGGGAGATTCAGGTAGAAATCCCTCGAAGCCGACCTAAACGTAAATGTTGTAAGAGCCATAAGAGAATCAGTATACAAGATGAGCGGGAACAACGTGAGAGACTACAAAAAGAAAAGGAGGAGTCTAAGAGTGAAAACTCTCGACCACCACCTCACTTCTCAGGAAAGAACGGATATCTATACTATGTCCAAGCACAAGATAGTATCAAAGACCAAGTCAAACGATCAGACGGATTCCAAGCAAGGGAAAAGCTAACAACTGTTAGCAAAAATCGTAAAAGAACGAAGAAACAAAAACCAAAACTCAAGTCTAACACCGATTCAAAAAAGAGTGTGGGAAGTGCAAAGACAACGGTGAAACAAAAAAATCCGATGCAAGATGGCAAAGGAGAACTCAAAACCGCATGGTCTTCCATGAGCGGAGACTCAAGTGGACAAGAGCAAGGTCTAAATGTTCCTCCCAATTTCACACAGTACACTCTTCAAGATCGGAAGATTGTTCTTCAACAGCCCATGCGACAAAAACCAAGCATGCCAGGGATTTCATACGATGGTCCTGAAGATGCAAAAAAGGTTGATATTGCTAAGCCAGGAGACGAACCTCGCTATGTGTGGATTGCCACAGACTTATCCTTAGATGAGGAGAAGTTATTAATACAAACAATAAAGGAGTATCGCGATGTTTTTGCTTGGAGTTATAAAGACCTCAAAGGAGTTGATCCAAGCATATGTCACCATACAATACCATTGCGAGAGGATGCAAAACCCTCCAAGCAACGTCCTTATACTTACAATGAAAACTTTGCACGGAAGATAAAGGAAGAAATAGACAAGCTCATAGAGGCGGAATTTATCTATGAGATTGAACACACTGAATGGGTCTCCCCTATTGTAGTGGTGCCCAAGAAAAATGGAAAACTTCGAGTATGTGTCAACCTCAAGAAGGTAAATGCAGCTACTGTGCGTGATCATTACCCACTTCCAATCACGGATCATGTTCTGGAACGAGTTGCAGGGAAAAAGGCATATAGTTTCTTGGATGGATTCTCCGGGTACAATCAAGTGTCAATTGATCCAAAGGATCAACACAAGACAGCCTTTGCTACTGAGGATGGCATCTTTGCCTATCGTGTTATGCCATTTGGTCTAACAAATGCACCAGCAACTTTTCAGCGGTTAATGAGTCATGTATTCAAGGAGTACCTTCGACAATTTCTTGAGATTTTCATGGATGATTTATGTGTTCACTCACAAGAGCGTGATGATCATATAAAACACCTGAGACTTGTGTTTCAAAAGTGTCAACTTTATCGTATATGCTTGAATCCTGACAAGTGCAAATTTATGGTAAGACAAGGGAAAATTTTGGGCCATATTGTTTCTCGCAATGGGATTTCAACAGATATGGATAAAATAGATGTCATTGTCTCATTACCTCGGCCTATCAACCCTAAAGGGGTACAAACATTCATGGGACATTGTGGCTATTACCGTAGATTCATCTACATGTACGCTGTCCTAGCCAGACCATTATATGCTCTTCTTGTAAAGTTTAATTGGACTGATGAGTGTGAGGAATCCTTTGAAAAGTTGAAGCAAGCATTAGTGACTGCACCCATTTTACGGGCACCAGATTGGAACCAAATCTTTCATGTCCATATTGATGCTTCCAACTTTGCAATTGGATGTATTTTGGCTCAGTCGGGAGAACACAATAAGGATTTCCCAATCTCATATGCTAGTCGACAGTTGAACAATGCCGAGAAGAATTACACCACAACAGAAAGAGAAGGATTATCCATGATATATGCAGTGAAAAAATTTCGCCATTACCTTTTGGCAAACAAGTTCATATTTTTTGTGGACCATCAAGCATTGCTATATTTGGTGAATAAGCCATGTGCAACTGGAAGGATAGTAAGGTGGTTTATCATCCTTCTTGAGTTTGATTTTGAAGTTGCAGTTCGGAAAGGAACAACTCATCTAAGGGCAGATCATTTGTCTCGAATCACCTCTGGCGAAGCTCCTGTGGGTGTGGATGATGATATGTTAGATTCAACACTTTTCCTTGTAGAGACAGCTCCTAGATGGTCTGAATCCATTTTAGAAATTTTGACTGATGGGCAGATACAACTAGCAGGTCCTAATGTGGACCTATGGCGACCATTCAAGTTAATCTCAGGGAGATTATATCGTCAGGGTAATGATGGAGTGTTGAGGCTTATACCTAACCCCGACCAATATGAGGAGATCTTGGAATGGGCCCATGCAGGTATTGATGGAATCCATGCATCAGCTACCACTTGTGTGCGACGTATATCTCAGGATGGGCAATGGTGGCCTACCATGCATGCAGATGCTGAGACATTTGTTCGTAACTATGCTTCATGTAAAATTCAGAAGCCAATTCATAATGTCACATTATTCCAAATTTCAACTACACCAAGTTGGAGTAAGTATATTGTGGACTATCTTCAGCATGGTCATTTGGATCCAAAAATTCCTAAACATCGAAAGCATGCTATTAAAATTGAAGCGGCAAATTATATGCTGATAGAAGGCCAACTCTACAAGAGAGGAAAGGATGGCAATTTACGTATGTGTGTATGTGAAGCTGACTATCTGAAAATCTTAACTCATGCACATGCAGGTGTTGGGGGTGGACACTTTTCTGGCAATACCACAGCAAAGTTGATTAGGTGGTCTGGGCTTTGGTGGCCAACCTTACAAATGGATGCCGAAGAATATGTGAAACGTTGTGACGACTGTCAAAGGACCAAACCTCCCATCACAAAGGACAATATGCCATTGCGGCCTATGCTAAGCACTCGTGCTTTTGCAAAATGGGGTATTGATTTTGTCGGTCCCATTAAACCTCCAGCTCGTAACACGCATGCAGAATATATTATAGTCGCAACCGACTATTTGACCAAATGGGTAGAGGCAAAGGCAACAGTCAAAAATGATGCCAGAACCACGGCCAAGTTCTTGTATGAGTACGTGTTTACACGCTATGGCCTACCTATTGAGATCGTTAGTGATCAAGGTGTACACTTCGTAAATGAAGTCATAGAGTTTTTGCTTCAAGAATTTATGGTAATTCACAAGCGTTCTGCACCCTATCATCCCCAGACCAATGGACAAGCCGAGAGTACTAACAAGATTCTCTGCACAGCACTCACAAAGATTGTTGAGGGACATAGGACTGATTGGGAGCAAAAGTTGCACTCTGTTCTCTGGGCATATAGGACAGCCTATAAAACATCTGTGGGCACAACCCCATTTGAACTTGCTTTTGGGTTGGATGCAATTCTTCCCATTGAATTTCTTGTACCTACTCTACGAGTAGCTAAACAATTGGATTGGACTGGTCATGAGCTTTCACAACGTGTTGACGAATTGGAAAAGCTTGATGAGACCCGCTTATTGGCGGTAATGGGGATGTATGCTGAGAAGAGGAGACAAAAGCAATGGTATGATAGAAATGTAACAACGGGCCGATTCAAAAAGGGAGACCTGGTGCTCTTATATACACTTAAGAAGCATAAGAGAAAGCTCAAGAAACGTGGCCTAGGACCGTTTGTGATTAATGAGCTTACTCCAAGTGGTGCTGTGCGTTTAGAGACACTAGAAGGTGAGCAAATGCCTAACTTCATTAATGGAAGTCGTCTCAAAAAATACAATGAACCATTAACTGAAGCCATGCTTCAACAGATGCATGCTGCACAAACACGGAAAAAAGCACTTGACCTACTTAAACGTCAGGCTCAAGAGGAGGCTAAAGCTAGAGTTGCAAAAGCCAAGGAGCGTCGCAAAGCTTCTATGTTAGCCATACAATTGGCTACTGATGAGCCATATGTTGAACCATTCAATATTCAAGTGGGACTTCATCTTCATGAGACTACCTACTGTGTCTCTGCCTTAATTGACTCTGGTGCAGACTATAATGTTCTATCGTTTGAAACATGGATAGCCTTGGGTCAACCCACACTTGTACACACTCCTGTGGACCTACGAAGCTTCTCAGGTGAAGATAACCCTATAGAGGGAAAATGTGTCCTTATGATGACCATTCAGGATCATCAGATGTCAGTGCCCTTTTATGTGGCACGTAAGTCCAAGGCAGTAGTAGAGGCTGTCCTCGGTAGATCGTGGTTAAGTACTACCAATTGCTCATTGGATTGGAAGAATAGACAATACAAGTTGCAAATTGATTCTGATTGCATCTTGGGATCTGCTACACCACGAGTTTTATCGTGTCAAAAGGGTAATGTTTCTACCTTACCCAACCCACAATCAAAATCTGCTCTTGAAGCTCCAAAACAAATGATGTGGATAATTGATGAGTACTCAAGTGAGGGCCATGGCTGGCATGTTCCAACTACTCTAGTTGCTGCTCAAAGAAGGCCAGGCAAGAAGGATTCATCAATGTGGCTACCCAAAGATGCGTACAAACTTGTACCATCTATTCCAGTTGCTAAGCCTCTTAAGAAGCACATCATTTCCAAACCTAAATCTCGGATTGTTACTCGCTGGGTCCCAAAACAAGTTCTTAAAGCACAAGGTTATTATGAGGGTGCAACCGCAATTTGGCTTCCAAAATGCCATGCTGAGCAAAAGGTAAAAGAGTGTTTCAGAAAGGTTCCGAGAGTCACCCCTGATTGGCCATATCAGTGGGTGCAAAAGAAATCAACACAAATTCCCCAAGAAAGGAAAGGTGGCTGTGATAGCACCTACAAATCTACTTGTGTTGATCTTCCTAAAACATGTATTGAAACAACTGTTGCCCCTATTTCTCCTTGTTTCACAATTCAACCAACAACTGGTGTACCTACGACAAGTCCAAATGAGTCTTATTTGAGCATAGATTCTGGTACTTCAATGCCTAAATCCTCTTATCTTGCTCAAATTCCAAGACAATTGCTAAAGTCTCCACCTCTTAAAAAGGATATACCAAAAGCTAAAGATAAGGCATTAACGCTACAATTAAGGCTCTTTGGTAAAACAATGTTTGAATAATGTAGTTCCTTATGCCTTTAGGAGATGTGTTCTTTTTGATAATCTTGTTTTTGATTGGAATTGTCATGATGGATATGAGTGTTCTAAATTTCATTATTCTACGTCCAGATAACTCCTGATGGATATTTGGCGCGATACATGTCCACCATGCCTTGACCCCGATAGTACTCGACTTGATCATCGCGGGGGTTATAGTGCTCCTCCGTTTCAAACACATTCTAGGTATTTCTATGCTCCCTTAGGTGAAAATTGCTGTGGGCATCACTTTGTTACGTTATTCTATCAACAGCATCACCCATTTCCACATTGTCAAGAGTGTGCACGGCTAGTATTAAGTGAAGCTTCACATATTTGTTGGATATGCCGCTCTTACTTTAGACGATATGGCACGGCCTTAATGAAGCAAATTGTGGGAATTACTCCCCAACGCCATAATCTTCTTAATGTGAGAATACCAGAAAGGGGACCAAATCAACGAAGATTACCTGAGGAGGTACAAGCACAACAATGGAGGGATACGAGCTTAAATGACTTGCAACTACCAATCTTGCAAGCCCTCCTTCCCCAACCCTCCACATGTCAATATTGGATCAATATGAGTACCTACATTGCACAGTTCCAAAATCAAAACTGTCTGACTAACCTTCCCATAGAACCAATGCCATATTTCAGTGAGGAAGCACTCCTTCCTCTACCACCTTCTCCAGAGGCCGGTTTTTGTGAGGGGTTGTCTCTGCATCCGGAGGAAATTGATACCATCTTTCCAGCAGACGAGGACACGGACCCACCATCAGCGCAAGAGTGAACTCAGTAACTCCACAATAAGAACGACAAGCCAGGGCACTTTTCTCCCATTGGGTTTTTTCCCCTTGGCTATATTTGGTGATTGGCACCACTAACAAATTTTATTCTTTTGTTTTTTCTTTTGTTTGTTAATAAAACTTTGTGCAGAGATCTCAGCTTAAGAAGAGCATCAGATACGCCCCTACAGTCCACCTATCGTGCACACAAACTAGGAAGGGGAGAGATAGGCTACGCTTACAAAGATCAAGGAGGAGCAATCTGCACAAAATCAGCAATTAATCAAGGCAAACGAACAACATCAACAGGGCACTACAACAGGTGTATGCAAATCTTAATCTTTATTTCTTTATGTGCTCTTATCTTTCGAATATATGGTTTGCATGTACACAATATTGGCTGGTTTGAGTTTTGATTAGTAGTTAAAATGTGGTGAGTACATTCTAGAGTCTTAGAAAACTTAGTAAGAGATATTTCTATCCAAAGACAGTGTAGGATATATACCAAGGGAGTATGCCAAGTACTTATGTCTTCAAGGTATATTAGTTATCCCTAGTGGTAGTTATCTCTTAAATATGAGCTAGGTGCTAGGAGTAATAAAAAAATTTATGAAAATATACCCTAAAAAGATATATATCTATATACAAGGTGAATTACGACATGAAGTGTCTACCGCCATGCGAAGTGCTTGGTAGGACCTGGGGATGTCTCAGCACCTTGGGGCCGATGCCTTGGTTTCCATGGGGTAAACACTGATGTCTAGAAGCTTCAGAAGAAGACCATTGAGGAATCTGTCGCCTTGATAGACGTTGGTAGGACTCGGGGGTACACTATGGGCCCTCAAGACCGATGCCCTCATCTTCAAGGGGTACTCCTTAGGTCATAAAAGAAAGAAAAAGGGTCTGTCGCCCTTGTGATACTTAGCGGTCTTTAGATTCTCTTGGCGGAGGTCTCTGGGCCATTGCTTGGGTCTCATGGGGATAGAAACTTGATCTTTATCACCTTCTACACACATATTTAAAAAAAAAAAAAACAACAAGAGAGAGCTCCAATCACCTTTGCTCATACTTAGGAGTAGGGTTGCCACTTAGGAGTAACTTACATACTGATAGGACATTGAGACTGCGGTCATAACCGGAGGTGTACAAAGACACTTGCCTTTGCATAGCATTATCTACTACCTAAGTCTCACTTTGACTAGTTTTTACTCACCTCTTTTAGTACTCATTAAAACTTTAATCAGCCTTGCACTTGTATGCTCACGTGTGTAATTGTTATTGCTGATTTTGCTTTTCTTTTCTTTTTATCAATAAAGGACTTTACTCGTATCAATTGTTTTTTGTTGCAGCTCTTGCTACTACCGCGCTCGAGGACGTGCGCAAAATAGGAAGGGGGGAGTGTTGCTTGCAAATGAGGATCAATACCAGGATGCAACAAAAACGATACTTGGGGCTCTTGAAAAGAGTTCTACTTTGTAGATGAATGTGGGAGAGGGTTTGATAACAATCCCACATGGGGACTTATGGGAGTCCTAGAATTTTTGTATAAAAGGTGGCTCATTTGAGAGCTTTAGACACTTTTGGGCTTAGTTCATGCAAGAGCTCCTTTGAGAGACCTACTCTCCCTCTTCTCCATAGAGGTGAAGACTCTTCTCTCACCCCATCTACATCATTGTATGAGGTTAATCTCTTCATTGAATCATTAGCAATGTCATGAGTCTTTCTCATCCTCTTCTCTAATCATTTTACTCTTATGCATGCTTTTAGTATTTCATTTTTGAGTACATGGATTGATTTGAAGCTTTCATGGAAGCTTGATGCTTGAATGTGTGCATGCTTGTAGGAAGATAGGAGTGGAGTGAGGTCTTTCTCTTTGCTTGAGTGCATAGTGATTGTATTCCTCTTGCTTGTATTTGTGAATGAAGGGGTGTGTAGGAATGAGGACAAGTTGAGCTTGTGTGTATGCTTAGTCTAGTGTCAAGTGATGGTAGCCATGAGCATTCTCTCCATTTGTGGATAAGCTCTTGTGCACCGGTACGGGTCGAATCCCTAGCTCCGAAAGGGATGCAAATCCCATTGGAGTGAGCTATACGTGGATCGTACTCCTCTTACTACAAGAGAGAGAGTTTTCCGTCTCTCCAAACACTTTTATAATTAAAAAATTCCATTATGCATCTTTCTATGCATAGAAAAGAATAACACTTTTGTAATAAAAAAACTCCTTTATGCATCTCTCTATGCATAGAAATCAAATTTAATAAGAATAACACTTTTATAATTAAAAAAATCCATTATGCATCTTTCTATGCATAGAAATAAAATTTTATAAGAATAACACTTTTGTAATTAAAAAAATTTCTTTATGCATCTTTCTATGCATAGAAATCAAATTTAATAAGAATAACGCTTTTATAATAAAAAAATTTCCCTTATCCATCTTTCTATGCATAGAATCAAATTTAATAAGAATAACACTTTTGTAATTAAAAAAATTCCTTTATGCATCTTTCTATGCATAGAAATCAAATTTAATAATTAATATCAGTGATATCCATGCATATTCATAGGTGAATATGTACGTGGAGTAATTAGAATATTTCTTTTAGATGCAAAAATGGTGGGAATTACTCTTTTGGAATAACATAAAAATAAACTTTCTTTTTCACAAAATTTTAAAAATTTTGCCATAACTTCCTTTGTATGGCTAACCTGTTCTCATTTTTATCATTCTTTATTTAACTGAAATTAACCCAAATTAGATTTATAAAACTCTAATCTACACAATTTTCTAAATTCAAGAGAGTAAACAATAAGAAGAGTTTAATTAAACCTTAGTTAATCTTTCTAGGATTGAGAAAGGTTGGAATGTAAAGAGGAGAAGGGGGTTGCCTTTTTATCAAAGGCATAGCATTTGAGTTTAATTCAACATTTGCAAAACATAAAAATTAAGAAAACCATAGATTTTTCATTAAACAAGTAAGAAAATGGAGCTTGTAAGCTCTCCTTTGGCTTGAGGGATTGAGGGTTCTACTCTTATTTGAAGCAAGAGTGGCCACCAATTGACTTTGGAGAGAATTAGGCCAAAAACAATTGACTTTGGAGAGGATTAGGCCAAAAACAATTGAATTATTAAAAAAATTCAATGTAGATGGCTCAGAGCAGGAGTAGAGTAACAGTGCATAAACACTATTATGCTTTTACAAAGGGAGAGGCTTCTATTTATAGGAAAAAGTGAGCCTCTAACCAAGCAAACTGATTCTAGAATTTTCTAGATCAGTTTGGTCAATTTTTGATTATTTTTGGGTCAGTTCAGCTTACTTTTTGGATCTAGTTTTGAAACAGGAGAGAGGAGAGATAAAAATATCTCATTTTATTGATTAAGAATTGGGGGTAATGATGAGAAAAAGGCACATACTTCATGAGGGGAGATCCCCACACTGAGGTGTCAAAATTTAGTTTTTTAATTGTTTTCTTTGGTCCTTAGTCCACTCTTCATCTTATGTGATCATTTACTCATTTTTGGGGGGATTCTCTTTTATTCTTCAATTTATCTCCTCCCTACATTTGGATTAATCTTCCATAGGAACCTTAATTGGACCATAATCCAAGAATTTCTGAAAATCTGGATCCTTAGGCTAAGGTCCTTTATACCTATTTTCAATTAATTCCAATTGCACATTGGAAAGTTCTTTTTGAATTTCTGTTTCAGGGGAAACCATTTTAGACACTAAAAGGATTTTTATATCCAAAAATATCTCAATTTTAAATTACCCCCCTCTAGACATTTTCTCTCTCCACGCCAAAACAGGGTAAAACAAGATCTTTCTTTTATTTCAGAGAGGGAAATAATTATAAGATCAGAAGGGGAGGTTCTTATACCTGCACACACCTCAAAAGCTGGAGGGAGGAATCTTACATCCTACCCCGCTTAAAAAACATGAGATGTCCTCATCTCGCAAATTAGAGGACAACTCTTTCCCTTAAGATCCAACTAATTCTGGGGTTCCTTATAGTTTGGTGAACCCAACAAAATCCTAGGATAAAGATCCCTTATATAGAACTCATCATCAGATAACAATTCATTCAGATCATATCATTCATATCCTTAACACAATAATGGTCCATTAGACCGAAATTTCCATCTGAACATTCCTCCATGGGAATTTCAATTATACAGGTTTTTAATTTGTCAACCCTTAACTTGATCCATTGGGTCAAGTATTAACAGTAGCAATCTGTCAGCACAATCCACTAATCTCATAGTGATTTGCTGAAGCCATTATCATCATTCCAGTTACGAACATCATCACAGGGACTCGTTCCATTCATACTCATTGTGGTTTTGCTCAGCTTATCGCTTTTCAACCAAAATTCAGGAATCAACATTTTTCAATCAGAATCCAATTTATTTCATCAGTTCTCAACTAGAATTTTAAAATCATATCAACCACATTTGAATTCATCATCTAGATAGCATTTTTGCTTATAATTTCAAGGTCTTAGATTTACTCATATATACTGCCAGTAAAGAGCTGCAGTTATATCCTCGGTATATACGGGTAGTAACGGTCCTTGGAAATTTAAGGTAAATATCATCATGTCTAGGCCTCAAGCAAGTTAGGGATTCCATACAATTGCGGTACTTCCATTTGAAGACCTGATTACCTATTTATGAATCTTTATTTTGAATATCAATTTGTATGAATTTCATCACACAATTACAACCTTTTACCTGCTACTTCATAAATTTTTGACATTTTTGGTTTCTCGATTGGCCAATTCGCTCTGATACCAGCTGAAAGATCCATGTCCCCTCCACGCAATGAATCCTAGGGTGCTAGCAGCGGAAGTAGCACTTCTTGCGCGCAGGGCAGGGTCCTTCACTCGGGGCCTCGCCCACATATATCCGGAGAAGAGACTAATCCCTCGCTTCTTCCTCTAGAACCAAACCCGGAACAACTTCCCTCGTCGCCCAGAAAGCAAGGGCGATTCCTCTAGGATATTTTTACTCTAACGTAGTCAAGAGTCTTAAACTAACTGA
Organism: Cibotium barometz; assembly: GCF_041138505.1. Lineage (NCBI taxonomy): Eukaryota > Viridiplantae > Streptophyta > Polypodiopsida > Cyatheales > Cibotiaceae > Cibotium > Cibotium barometz. The sequence continues at coordinate 5,483,616 of NC_141057.1, read as the reverse complement.
ACTAATCTGACCAAACCAGTAAGTTCTCATAGTCAGATCAAGGAAAAGACTTGCACTTGGATCATCGAGACCAACGCTTTTTCCTCATTGAGAGGCACAGCCGTTGATTCTTTTCCATAGAATAATTTTTATTCGGGATTTACTTCATCTATCATACTATAACAGAATTGAGTCTCATATTAGGGATCCATCAGTCCAGCCTAACCCCATCCAGTCCAGTGGGTTAGACAACCGCCCAACCACTGTAGTGATGGGATCCATTTAAGAATTTGGTTAGGTTTTATCCCGGGTACCAGGGAAAAGAGTTCCCAGGCCCCCTAGCCATCCGGATATTCATGCAAACTTAAAACTAGTCACACCACTTACACACCCAATATGAAATTGCCTTTCTCACAAATTCAGCTATCTTTAAAACAATATTTTAATGAAACTATAATATCATTGATCATAATCCTCCAAAATATCCGGTTGAATCCTAATTTCTAAATTTTCCTTCATCGGTGTACCTATGGCATCATTGGCAACCAAAACGCTCACCACCTGTCCACTCAGGGGCCTTTTCGATAGTTCCTAGCTCATAGTACCCGGCAATATATTCACTTATAAAAATCAAAATGGAATCTCCATTGAAGATTCAACAAGATCAACCAACAGATCCATATAAAAGAGCCATGGACTCGTCCGTTGAAGACCAGCAAGGTCCATTAACCAGATCCATGCCCGAATTCAGAAAACAACTCTTACTCCTTGTTCCAATATCTTCCATGACGTACATGTGGGTATCTTCGGCAACCCAAAGCCCGAGCACCGTATGGTCAGCACCCTCTAGGATCCTTCGTAGGTCACCTAGCGCTTCACTCATAGGCCGCTTCCTTGGTCCCTCATCCACCGTACCAGAAGCTCACCATTTAAATCGAATCGAGGCTGGTTAAGACCTCGGTCGACCTTGCTACGCGAGACGTCCTCTGTTGACTCTCCGTCATATGTTGCAACTTTATCAGTTAGGTCTCCACGACCTCACTCACAAGACGGTCAAAATGCTTCCCCAGCATTTTTGAGATAAAACAGTCATTTAAAAACAGGTCATAAATACAGTTTCTATAACAAACTCTCGTCTTTCCACATTGTGCCACGTCAATCCTCATTTATTTCATATGTATTCCCATTCTCATCACATCATTTTCCATCTCATCACATCTTTCCTCATTTATCCGCATCAGATCTCATCCACTCGCATCTACCCATATCCACATCAGATCTCATCCACTCGCATCTACCCATATCCACATCTCATCACATCATATTCATTCACATATCACATATCACATCTATCCCAATTTACATCACATCTCATTCACTCACATCCCGATTCACATGACATCATATTTCTTTCATTCACATCTCGATTCACATCACATCACATCTATTCACGTCCATCACATTCATTTACATCACATCCATTTACATCCATCACATCACATTCATTCATATCCATCACATTCATTCATTCATATCCACCACATTCATTCTCATAACCATCCCATCACATACATTCTATCCACATTATATTACATCACTACTATCCACATCACATCTCATTCCATACACATCTCATCTCATTCATCCACATTCATCCAATCGTTCACATGTACGACTACTCACATCTATCCATACATTCATATCTATCACTTCATATCCACATATATTCATGTCACATCACATTACACATTCTTTCACATACACATCCACATCCATTCTTTCACATACATCCACATCCATTCTTTCACATACTCATTCACATCCATTCTTCACATGCATCCACATCCATTCTTTCACATACATCCACATCCATTCTTTCACATACATCCACATCCATTCTTTCACACATACTCATTCACATCCATTCTTCACATACATATCCACATCCATTCTTCACATACACATTCACATCCATTTTCACATACACGTTCAAATCCATTCTTCACATACACATCCATATCCATTCTTCACATACACATTCACATCCCATTTTCACATACACATTCACATCCATTTTCACATACACATCCACATCCATTCTTCACATACACATCCATATCCATTCTTCACATACACATTCACATCCATTTTCACATACACATTCACATCCATTCTTCACATACACATCCATATCCATTTTCACATACACATTCACATCCCGTTTCACATCTCATCCATTTATTCACATCAATCTGATCCACATCGCATCTCATCACATCTATTTACGTCACATATCATCACATCTATCACATCTCATTTCTATGCAAGTTTTCAGTTTGATTTTCTTTTGAATACAAGGAGTATTTCTTGAATCAGTATCACCAAAACTTCTTGATCAGAATTTTGAATTTCATACCAGATTTGCTCGAATTCTATAACCTTGATCCACATATCAATTCGAAGGGTCTCAAACTTACTTTCAGATTTGGCAAGAGTTTTGAGTATATGTTTCTAAACTGGTCACACCTTCTTTCCTTGAAACTGACAAAAGAGTATTGAAGTTGATTTTTATGCATTAATAGATGCATAAAAGGATTTTTTTTATAAAAGTGTTATTCCCACAGAAGTTGATTTTTATGCATAAATGGATGCATTAAGAATTTTTATATCAAAATTAGAATTCTCTTAAATTCTATGTTTAAATTCTATAAGTATTTGATAAATGAAGAATTAAATACTCTAAGAGAGAAATTTCTATCGTTTTATATTCGCACAGATTAAATTTCTATGAATAATTAAATACTCTAAGAGAGAAATTTCTATCGTTTTATATTCGCACGGATTGTAAAAAGAGAATTCAGGAAATCTACTGAGATTGAAATATTCAGATAAATGATTAATCTACTCCTCATTGGAATTCGTAACTAATTTAGAAATCAGTTAAGTGAATATTCAAAGAAAGAAATTTAATAAAATAGTAACTGAATTATCAAACCTTTTCGAGAAAGATAGATCAGGAAAAATCTTATCCGACTCGAACCTTGAATCAGACTATGACCAAGACCAATTATAAAAAAAATCCTTTTATGCATCTATTTATGCATAAAATCAAATTTAATAGGAATAACACTTTTAAAATAAAAAGAATTTCTTTATGCATCTATTTATGCATAAAAATCAATTTTTATAAGAATAACGCTTTTATAATTAAAAATTTCCTTTATGCATCTTTCTATGCATAAAAATCAAATTTAATAAGAATAACACTTTTGTAATAAAAACATTCCTTTATGCATCTTTCTATGCATAAAAATCAATTTTAATAAGAATAACACTTTTGTAATAAAAAAATTCCATTATGCATATTTCTATGCATAGAAATCAAATTTAAAAAGAATAATACTTTTGTAATAAAAAATTTCTTTATGCATCTTTCTATGCATAGAAATCAAATTTAAAAAGAATAACACTTTTATAATAAAAAAAGTTTCATTATGCATCTTTCTATGCATAGAAATCAAATTTAATAAGAATAACACTTTTGTAATTAAAAAAATCCTTTATGCATCTTTCTATGCATAGAAATCAAATTTAATAATAATAACACTTTTATAAATAAAAAAAATCTATTATGCATCTTTCTATGCATAGAAATCAAATTTAATAAGAATAACACTTTTGTAATTAAAAAAATTCCTTTATGCATCTTTCTATGCATAAAAATCAAATTTAATAAGAGTAATAAAACAAATTCCTTTATGCATCTTTCTATGCATAGAAATCAAATTTAATAAGAATAACACTTTTATAATAAAAAAATTCCATTATGCATCTTTCTATGCATAGAAATCAAATTTAATAAGAATAACACTTTTGTAATAGAAATCAAATTTAATAAGAATAACACTTTTATAATAAAAAAAGTCCATTATGCATCTTTCTATGCTTAGAAATCAAATTTAATAAGAATAACACTTTTGTAATAAAAAAATTTCCTTTATGCTTCTTTCTATGCATAGAAATCAAATTTAATAACAATAACACTTTTATAATAATAAAAATTCCCTTATGCATCTTTCTATGCATAGAAATCAAATTTAATAAGAATAACACTTTTGTAATAAAAAAATTCCTTTATGCATAGAAATCAAATTTAATAATTAATATCAGTGATATCCATGCATATTCATAGGTGAATATGTACATGGAGTAATTAGAATATTTCTTTTAGATGCAAAAATGGTGGGAATTACTCTTTTGGAATAACATAAAAAAACTTTCTTTTCCATAAAATTTTGAAAAATTTTGCCATAACCTCCTTTGTATGGCTGACCATTTCTCATTTTTATCATTCTTTATTTAAATTAACCCAAATTAGATTTATAGAACTCTAATCTACACAATTTTCTAAATTCAAGAGAGTAAACAATAAGAAGAGTTTAATTAATCCCTTAGTTAATCTTTCTAGGATTGAGAAAGGTTGGAATGTAAAGAGGAGAAGGGGGTGGCCTTTTTATCAAAGGCATAGCATTTGAATTTAATTCAACATTTGCAAAACATAAAAATTAAGAACTCATAATGCCCATAGCGAGTATTGAATGTTGTCTTCGGGATGTTCCTTGATTCTGATTTGGTAGTACCCGGATTTGAGATCTATCTTTGTGAACATTTGGGTTCCACTTAACCGATCCAGAAGTTCATCGATCCTAGGGATAGGATAATTATTTTTAATTGTTAATTGATTCAATCCTCTGTAGTCAATACAGAGTCTTAACGTTCCATCTTTCTTCTTTTGAAAGAGAACGGATGCACCCCAAGGTGAGACGCTCGGGTTGACGAATCCCTGCTCTAACAGTTGTCCTAACTGCTCCTTAAGTTCTATGGCTTTAGGGACTGGCATTTTATATGCACGCTGGGCTACTGGTGGTTGGCTGAGTTGGCTGGGGGTTAACTCGATCTCATGATATACTTCACTAGACGGAGGCATCTCAGTCAGCTCTTCAGGGAACACATCTGCATACTCACTTAACCACTCTGGCTCTTTAGCTTTGCATTTGATGTCTACCAGATTCATCTTAACGACATAAATAGCTTGCCTCTTTCTGAGCCCTTTTAACAATTTAGAAGCCTTGACTAATTGCAGCACTGGGGATCCGAAAATTCCACTTCCTTAAACTTTATTCCCATGAGAAGGTCAAGGAAAGAGATGGTTCCATTGTGACAATGAATGTCAGCCTGATTCTTATGGAGCCAATCCATTCCAAGGATTCCATCATAGATTTCCAAGGGTAGGACTTTGAATTGGCAATCTGTTACGTTCCCATCTAGACTAAACTAAATAAGGTTTGTCTCAAGGTGTGTGAAAAGAATATTTCCATTGGCCAATTCCACTTACATAGGTTTCCCTGATTTTTGATTTAGGACTAACTTACGCTGACATCCTGGGGAAATAAAAGAATGGGTACTGCCTGAATCAATCAAAAGCTTGAATTGCTTACCCTAGTACTCTACTGGAGTCTGGAGGATTGAAAATTGACGATTTTGCCCCTGATGCTCAATTGCGGCATAGATCTGTCCTTTCCCTTCCTCCACTACCTCATTTATAGTGACGGCTCTAGCTGCTAGGATATTGAGTAGATGATCAATCCTACGTTCCTACAAGACATTGAACTCCTGATTCTGCAAAGACATATGGATGCGACTAATGAGGAGTCACTCCACAACAGCTGGACCATCCCATAGACCAGAAATACCTAGAAGAGCCAATACAGGAAGGGGACGAGGTCTAGGAAGGGGGGGAGCAATTCCTCAAAGACCTAGGATAGATCCAACCATGGACCTTAATGTAGCCACAAGGACAAACCTGCTAAATATGGTGGTATTGATGGGCTGAGGGATGGTCAAAGAACTAGGCACTGCTCTAGAATCCGACCCTCCCAAATGAAACCACATATCATTTCCAAACTTGTCCAAAAGTTCTCTGGGGATGGGGATCCTATTCAACATATAGAGATTTTTGAATCCACATGTGAAACCTGCGGGCTAGTCATTAGTGATGTGACAATGATACATGCCTTCTCACTGACCTTAGAAGGAAAAGCTCATCAGTGGTTCCAAACCCTTAAGCCTGAGGACAAGGTTAACTTCATAAGGCTAAAGAATGTTTTTGTGCCCAATTTTTCCTGAAGTGGTGTGACAGATGGAGCCTTGTGGCACAATTACATAATATCAAACAAAAGGAAGATGAGTCGATGAGAGACTATGTGTCTCATCTTAAGCACTTGAATTTGAGGTGCAAACTTTGGGAGAGGTTAACTGATGATCAGTTATTGCCTTGCTTCCGGAGAGGGGTTAGAGACCACAAAATGCATGATTACTTGGTACTAGCCCGCCGACGACCTGCTACTCTTGATGTATGTTGCAAACTGGCAATCGAATATGAAGATAATATGTTAGAATTGCCACAATGGGAAGATGTTAAAAGATCTTCATCAACAACTACGACTTTGTGTGTCTCGAGCCACCAAGAAATTGGAACTCGAAGCAAGCAAGTCAGAAACATGACGGTGGATGAGATCAGTAATGCCATATTAAGAAATTGAAAGTCAAAGAGGGAAGTGAAACATCTATTAAGAGCAAGGCCATTACTCTATTGTGCTCAGTGTGTAAAATTAGGAAATCATGACACTTCAAAGTGTAGATATCCAAGATTTCAAAATGTTACACAGCTACCAACACTTAGAGCCCCATTGGCTCACCAACATCTAAATCTATGTGAGTCCACTCTATATCATCCTTTTGGCATTCTAAAACTCTACACTATTATCTACAAACATTTAGAAGTAATGCTAACTAATGTACAATACAATTTTGATGCTACTCATATAGAGTATCCCACTATAAACGAAGAAGAAATTCCACACTTATGAGAGTTAATTAAGTCTCATAAGCCTAGCCACCCACCCCCTAGCACAGGTCAAGGTAAAGAAGAATCTTCTTCTTCATTTTCAAAATCAACTTACCCTGTCTATTCTAATGTCACTAGTAAGCTACTTAACCCATATCCTAACACACCACCTACTAGTACCTCTCAGGTTGACTACATTTTCTCATCTGTCTATCCTCTCGAGATAGATTTTCCCACTAACATTCTTGCCCCTGAGGAGGTATTAGCACCTCACCCATCTCCAACATGGCACTCTCAAGAGGTATGACACACCATTTGGCAAGATAATCTTGAAGCATTTACTGATGATACCTGATGAAAAACAGGTACAGGGAGAGAAGACACACACACAAGAGCAAAACCTAATGTATATTACAAACCCTAACCATAGAGGGAAGCCATCTCCCTACTCACACAATGCATAAAGCCATAATCCATAATACACAACTCACACTATGTGTTGTGTCCACACACAGCTAACCCTAGCTAATGTCCACACACTATGACCAGCTAGACGCGGTCATTTATGTCTCACACATGCTGCTACCTAACATCCCAGCACATAGCACAGCTGGCACACGTTGACATCAAGCTTGAATCTCAACAGCCCCTCTCAAGCTCATGATGTACTGCCATAGATGAAGATGTAGATGAGCTTGGGCTATCAAAGCTCTCAACACTCCCCCTCAAGCTCATCCCACGTACTCCCAACATAGTAAGTACTCAAACTTCTCCCTACTAAGTGGCTTTGTAAAGATGTTGACCACCTATTCTTCAGTCTTCACATACTACAGATCCACTGTACCATCCAACACTTTCTCTCTGACAAAGAAATAGTGGACCTCTATGTATTTGGTCCGCGTATGAAAAACTAGATTCTTGGCCAACTGTATGCTGCTCATGTTGTCACAATGAATGACAACCTTGCCATCAACAATAGGCTCACCCAAATCAGCCAAGAGACTCTTTAACCATACTCCTTCACATGTAGCAATGGCTACACCCCTGTATTTAGCCTCTGTACTAGATAAAGCAATAGTAGGTTGCTTCTTGCTACTCCAACTCACCACGGCACTTCCAAGTGTAAAGGCATAACCACTAGTAGACCTCCTGTCGTATGAGCTACTTGCCCAATCTGCATCTGTGTAGCCATGTATATCCAAGTCTTTACCATGCTCATAGAGAAGACCATAATGTGCAGTGGTCTTTACATATCGCATAATGCGTCTCACTGCATCCAAATGAGGTTTTCTGGGGCTCTGCATAAATTGGCTTACTAGCCCCACAGCATAACTGAGATCCGGGCGTGTGATAGTCATGTAAATAAGACTTCCAACCATCTTTCTATACATAGATGGATCATCCAACTCTTCACCAAAATCAGCCCGCAACTTCACATTCTGCTCCAAAGGTGTACTCATTGGCTTACACCCTGTCATTCCATATTTTGCCAACATATCCAATGCATATTGGCGTTGCACTAACCATGTACCTGCATGGTCTTTGATCACTTCAATTCCAAGAAAATATCTCAATTCACCCAAGTCTTTCATGTCAAACTACCCACTCAATGCCTTCTTGACATGCATAACATCTGTAGCATGATCTCCTGTGACAATCAAGTCATCCACATAGATGACAAGTAAGACAATCCCATGATCTGTTTTCTTCACATAGAGTGAAGAATCTGCTGTAGAAACCTGAAATCCAAGGGAGATAAGATATCGGCTTATCTTATCACTCCAAGCACGAGGTGCTTGCTTCAAACCATATAATGCTTTCTTTAATCTGCATACATGAGTGGGATATCTTGGGTGTACATATCCTTCTGGCTGTGCCATATAAACTTCTTCTTGTAGATCACCATTTAGAAATGCATTTTTCACATCCATTTGATGCATTTTCCAACCATTTGCTGTAGCCATAGCAATGACTGCTCTCACTATTCCCATCTTTGCAACTAGACTAAATGTTTCATCATAGTCCAAGCCTTGGGTTTGTGCATAACCCTTAGCTACCAATCTTGCTTTATGGCATTCAATGGAACCATCTGACTTGCATTTCACTTTGTAAACCCATTTGCCAACCAATGACATTTTTGTCTTGTGGTAATGCAACCAAATCCCATGTTTCATTATGAACCAATGCGTCCATCTCAACATCCATTGCCTTCTCCCATACATGCTTCCCAATAGCTTCTATATAGCATGTAGGTTCCACATGCTTCACCAAAAGAGGTCATATATGCGTAATGCATAGCAAAATCATGATATGTCAACCTATAATTGGATACCTGACCCTTTGGGATCTCCGCAATGCATGCGGATCACTCTTAACAATTGTCACTCTAGCATGTGGAGGCACATATCTATCCCGCCTTGCACCAGGTGTGCGTAAAACTGGTATGCCAAGTTCCTCATCCAAACTCTCTGAACTTGACGACTCATAACCTGTAATGCCAATTCCTTCAAGCTTCTTTTTCCCTTTATCCATAACACTACTCCCAGTGCTCACACTCTCATGCCTCAAGCGTCCTGACCATGGACGTATAGTGCTACTCTCAGACTCTGCTGGCCCAGACATAGAAATAGAACTTGCTTGTGGCAAGTTCACAGGTACATCAGCATCAAGAGAATCAATGACACCCTCATCATTTGCTTTGTACCAACAACTAGCAAGTTCATCAAACACCACATCTCATGAGATAACCACTTGCCTAGTTTGTGGATTGTAGCATTTATATGCCTTGCGATCCTGTGCATATCCAACAAACACACGCTTTTCTGCCTTAGGATCCAATTTCCTCCTTCTCTCGTCAGGCACATGTACAGAAGCCATGCAACCAAACACTTTGAGGTGTCCAATGTCTGGCCTAAATCCTGTAAGCCACATCTCTGGCGTACTTCCATGTATGGCTGTTGTGGGTGTCTTATTAAGTATATACACTGCAGTGGCACATGCTTCTGCCCAATAATAGTCTGGCATGCTCTTTTCATTGAGCATCGCCCTGGCCACTTCACAAATGACTTTATTATTTCTCTCAGTAACAAAATTTTGCTGAGGTGTATACCTGCAAGTTAACTGCCTTCTTATGCCATGCTTTCTCAAGAAATGCTCAAAAGCATGTGAGGTGTATTCACCACCTCCATCTGTCCTCAAACATTTTATCCAAGAGCCATATTGCTTCTCTGCAAAAGCTTTAAAATCCATAAACTTTCCCACCAACACTTCACTTTTCTCTCTGAGAAAGTAAATCCAAGTCATTCTGCTGAAATCATCAATGAATGTTACATAATATAAGCTGCCTTTAATGGATGGATTTTGTGCAGGACCCCATACATCGCTATGAACTATCTCAAGTGGCCTGCTACTCATGTTGCCTTCTCTAGGAAACGGCAACCTTGCCTGCTTTCCAAACTGACAGGCATCACAAACATGCATATTCCCATCATACTTGAATCTAGGTAGCCCACTAACAATGCCTCTTGCCTGCATGTTCTTTAACCTTTGTATATTCACATGTCCAATCCTTTTGTGCCACATGTCAATGTCTTGTACCACATTTCGGCTTTTAGAGAACACGGCTGATTTCAACTCAGGAATCCCAGCCTCCAGCTTAAATAACCTGCCTTCTTTCTTGCCTTTAGCAATGACTCTACATCCATTTTTGAAATCCTCAACGAAGCAACCATGCTCGTTTTGAAACAAACCTGTAAACCCTGTTCCACCATTTGACCAACTGAGGCCAAACTTTTTGTAATAGAAGGCACATACAAGACATCTGTCATAGACTTTGTTTCACCATTGTGCATAACCAATGGTACACTTCCAACATGTGTGATAGCATGTTGGGTATCATCTCTTGTCTCCACATAGCCTTTCACATCCACCATAGGCTTCATATACCAAGTGTCATCACTTTCAGCATTTGTCATCATAGATCCCACAACATGTTTCATGGCAAACAAGTGATTTACACTGCCATCATTACTGCTTGATGCATAATTTCCACCACCATGTTGTGCATAATGTCCACCATGTTGTGCTCTACCCCCTCTCAAATCATTTTGTTTGCGGAAACAATCACGTGCCATATGACCAAATTTCCCACAGTAATGGCATTCCACATTTTGCATAGATGTTTGTTGGCCTTGCCAACATCCTCTACCACGAGGATTACCTCTGGCTCTCGCCTCTCTGAGGTGTATATCCACGACCACCTCTAGCACCATATGTAGGCTAAAAGTTCTATTGTGGTGACCTGTCCTGCCATCCACGACCATTACCACGGCCACGTGATGCAAATCTCCCCCTGCCTCTAGATCCCCTTTGTGAATAGAAAGCTTGATTTCTGCCATTATCATCATGGGGCTAGTAGATGCATCATGAAAGGAGTCACTGAGTTTGATTTCCTCAACAAGCAAGAGTGAAACCAACTCATCAAAATCTGGTAAACCTGTACTCCGAACCGAGATGGATGTATCAAAAGACTTATACTCCTTGCCAAGACCACGCAAGGTAATGTCTACTAAATCATCATCAAGCATGGGGGCATTGATTGTTGCCAATGCATCTGCATACTTCTTTATCTCTTGTACATAATCATGGATGCTCCTTCCTTTCCGTTTCACATTATGAATATGTTGTCGCAAACTGAGACTTGCGAGCATTAGTGTCTATATCAAACAGCTTTACCAATGTATCCCATGCATCCTTGGGATTCTCAGCATCATGTATATGTATGAGTATAGCATCCGAGATACATATAGACAGATAATGCAAAACTTTGTATGCTCTTTCTGACCATTGCTTATGAGCTACAACCTACTGCTGCTGTGTAGGTTGTCGGGGTAGTTCCAGCTCTGGCTCCACACCTGTAATAAGATTCCAAAAACCTTTTCCCTTCAGAAAGTTTTTGATCCTGTACTTCCATGCCTGGAAGTTCTTCCTATCCAATTTTTCACCCACAATTTGTACTGGATTGTCTGACATATTTGCTCAATGCAAATGCACCTTCCACACACGTCCAAATCTGTAAACGAGCCTTCCTCAGCTCAACCACACTCTAATGAGTGTTCCAGATGCTCCAAAGTAGTCAACAAACTTCACTTTTGATGTAGAAAATCAAACTAATTGCATCCAAAATGAACTGGCATATGCAGTCCAAGGTACCCTATTTTGACGCGCTTTCCAAGGCTCCAAATTGCAATGTAGTGGTTCAATCAAGTGTGGATAACTTTCATTGACACCTAAACAAGCTCAATGTTGCATATCAACACCAACCAAGGTGTGTACATACCAATTTTGTCAAACCCCCTTCTCTGTTTTGAGAAAAACCAAAAAAACCAATAAAACCAGTAGTAGAATTGCTCTAATTTCTTCAATTCTTGTCCAAATTGGGAGACCAGGCATTCATTAGCTTAGCAACAATGATTTCCACTAACTCCATGTAAAAGGAATTAGACCAATTGTTTAAGATGAGAGAGTAATTAGTCGATTAATCACACTCTGTTTCACTAATCATAGTAGACAGCCTATTTAATCAGCTCATTTCCAGCTCCATAATTCATAATTGCTCCAACCAATCATATAGCAAACTCCTTGGGTTTGTGTATTACACAATTGCTAAGCAAATTTTGGATTTAATCAACCACACAAGTGGAATTTGGCCTCCACTTATCAAAAATATGAGAAAATGCTCTGTTTCTACTGTATGATCTGCGCCGCCTGCTCCTAAGGGGATTTGGGCTGATTGTAGTGTCAATTGAGAGTACATATGATTGCCTAACACACCAAGTCATGTGTACAACCCATAAATTGAGTAATTTTTACCAAAAACTAGCTCTAATTTCATCCACCAAGTGACTCTTTTTCTCTGTTTTGTGAGAGCTTCAAAAACAGTATTTTTTCAATCACTCAATGCATCATACTTGCTCCAAATTCATTGTAGGGCTTGCACATGAGTTGCCAATACATTAATCCTTGTCACATACATGTTTCTTTGTCAGATTGCATCTATTTTCACAATACATCACCGCTTCCAAGCTCCAATCCAAGCTCCAATGGAAAGCTTGCAAAAAACCAGAATTTTCTTTTGCTTTGGGCAACCCTAATTTGCCTTGTTTGTGCTTGAATCACCTGCAATCCGCTCAAGGGTGTTTAGTAGACTTTACGCAATAGGCCAAGCTCTCAGATCTGATAGAAATTGGTGTGCTCCAAGCTTCACAGCATCAATGGCAAGCTTCACAGCTTCTTCTCCCTCTTCTCTCACTCACTCACATAAACCCTAATAGAGAGCACCAGGCTCTGATACCATGATGAAAAAACTCTCTTCTCTCACTCACATAAACCCTAATAGAGAGCACCAGGCTCTGATACCATGATGAAAAATAGGTAGAGGGAGAGGAGACACACACACAGGAGCAAACCCTAATGTATATTGCAAACCCTAAACCCTAACCATAGAGGGAATCCATCTCCCTACTCACACAATGCATAAAGCCATAATGCATAATACACAACTCACACTATCAACTCACACTATGTGTTGTGTCCACACACAGCTAACCCTAGCTAATGTCCACACACTATGACCAGCTGGACACGGTCATTTATGTCTCACACATGTTGCTACCTAACATCCCATCACATAGCACAGCTGGCACACGCTGACATCGAGCTTGAATCTCAACAATACCATCTTGGATTCTTTGTCAGCTCTGCAGATTTCGATGGATTCATACGTGCGGGCAATTCTCTTTTGAAGTCAAAGTTAATGTTAAAGGTACTCATATGCAGATCATTCCATTTGATCCCACATGCCGAATCATGCCAGAAGCATATTTAGAAATCACTCCAACAAAATAACATAATGTACCATACCCTCTCCGCACCCCACGACCTGACTTAGCAAAACTACTTCCATTGGCTGGAGAGGGCACATTGTGGGCGAATGTGGCAAAGCACACAAATCTAGCCAATCCCCTCCTTCCTTAGGTTTGGTATGAACATGGGCATGCTTAGACTCTTCTCTGGTTTTTTGTCAGACCTGAGCATTTTGTTGATTTTCAGTATGGTGCTAGTGTCTGGAAGAATGTTGGAGATGGTTGAGATTGGTTCAAGTGTGACAGTGCAGAATGAGAACGTAAGTGTTTTTGCTCTTTTTGTCGATGTTTTCTCTTCTTGGCTTCCTTTTTTGGGGTATTGTCATTTTCAGCTTCCCTACGATGTGATGTGACCTTTGATTTACATCATGGCCGCTCGCTGTAATGGAATTAAGGTGTTTTTACCATTTTCCCATTTTACTATTGGCGAGTGGAGATTTAATGATGCTATGACACTTGTCCTTTATGCAATCATCCATGTGGCTCAAGCTGGCACATGTCTAGTCACTTGCTCTTTTGTCATTCAAGCTGTGATTTGTTGCAGTACCTAGGGATTTAGTGGTTTGATAATTCTTGTAGGCTGACCACTCTTCCACACTTTTGCGATTTATATGATCTTTTGTATTGGCTTCTACTAATGAAATCATGCATCAGATACCCCAGACTGTCTCTTGATCTTTTGCTTCTTCTCCTTCTCTGGTGGGACTTCCACCAGATGGCCTTTTTGTACTTCCTCATCCTAAAACCATTGATCATTTTCGGGGGAAGGGCGTACCATCCAAGTTCTCTAGGGAAAAAGCATTTTGGCTGACCATGTCTTTCACTTTGAATGGTCCTATCCACCTGATCTTGAATTTCCCCGATGGGGTCCCAGTTTGGTATTGTAAACTAACACAGAGTCACCTTTTCCAAAAATTCTATGCTTGAGATGTCTGTCTGTCCAAGCCTTCCGTCTTCGTTGCACTATTTATGCTTTCAAAGAGCTAATTTGCCTTTCTTCTTCTAAGGCTAGGATCTCTTGCATACTATGCTCCTGAGATTCTTCCATTGGAAGCTCCTCTTGAATTGCTATTCTAAGACTGGGTACCACGTATTCCATTGGCATGACTGCGTCCAAACCATAAACTATTTTGAATGGATTACCTTGAATGATGTTCGGAATGCCCATAGGGTAGCATCTAACTTCTGGTGTCCCAATCATTCTTGTTTGCATTTATGATCTTCTTCAAAATCTTGGTAAGAACCTTGTTGGTAGACTCCGCCTGACCGTTGCACTGTGGATAGTAAGGCGATGACTTCTTGTGATTAATCAAGTATCTTTCCATTAATCCCTTCATCACCTTGTTCATAAAATGTGATCCTTGATCACTGACTATTTCTATTGGCAACCCATGCCGTGAAATAATGTCTTTGAAGAGGAACTTCACCACCTCTTCTGCGGAGTTGCTTTTCACAGCCTTGGCTTCTAGCCACTTGGTGAAGTAATCCGTTACCACAATGATGTATTCACATCTGCTGCCTTTTGTGGGTGGTTTGATAGGTCCAAAAAAATCCAATCCCCACTTCATGAATGGTGCTAGGGGCAGTATGGGTGTGATGGGCATCCTATGAGAATTTTTGGGTTGGCCCATCTATTGAGAGACATCATAGTTCCTTGCTTCTATGTTGGCATCTCTCATGACAGTTAACCACCATAGGCCTGCTTGTAAAATTTTCAGGGCTATTATTTCGCCACCCATGTGTCCTCCGGTGATGCCGCAATGTGCTTCCCTTAGCATTGCTAGCTGTTCATGATCTGGAACACATCTTTGAAGAATTTGATCTATGTTTCTTTTTTAGAGTTTCCCGACGATCATTGTGAAATTTCTGCTTCTTATGGCGATTCTCTTCTTCCTGTCAGCAGTATATCTTTCCTAAAAAGACCCATCTTCTAAAAACTGCATCATGTCATAATACTAGTCTTCCTCTACTCCAGATGATGTAATTGTGAACAAGTTGGCATCTGGAAGCTGATCCTCTACACCCAAAGCAAGTTCTCTGGAATCTAGTGTGGACAGAAAGTCTTTCACTGCATTTTCTTTTCCAGGTGTGTGCTAAATGGTGAACTCAAATTCTTGAAGTAGGAGCATCCATCTTGCCATTTTCCCTACTTAGGAAGGCTTTGTTCACGAGATAGATATGAGAGCTTGATGATCCACATGGAGAACAAATTTGTTTCATAGAAGGTAGTGCCGAAACTTATTCACGATGAAGATCATGGAGAGGGCTGTTAGAAATATTAGCCCAATTTGTCCCTTAGCCATAAAACAAATGTGCATAGGATGTAGTGTTAAGGTCAAATCAAAGTATGTAGCATCACTCCACATGTCAAGGGGCATCCCTACATCAAAGGGGTCGTGGAGCATATTTAGGATGTAGTGTTATCTTAAGGTCAAATCAAAGTATGTAGCATCACTCCACATGTCAAGGGGCATCCCTACATCAAAGGGGTCGTGGAGCATATTTAGGAGAAGCATCTAGCTCATCTACATTATCAGTGATGTCATCTCTAGGATTGGATCCAAAGGCTATATAAAGCCCATGTAGCACTCACATTATGAAAGAAGCAATGAAGTTATTTCTCATATTATGAATGGCTCAAATCTCTTCCTACCTTAATTTCTTTCATGATATCAGAGCCAATTATGTTCCCAATTATTAGTTACTTAGCATATTAATCAAGTTATTTATCACCCACCATTAGTGGAGCCAAAATAGGCTTTCCCCCAAAACAGTACCTACCTCCATTGGAGGACTTCCACCGCCTTCTACAGGGTAGATTGTGGTGCATTTTCTTCACAACATACCTCCCTCTGATGAAGGCACAGGCCACCATTGCCTCAATTTTTCAAATTCACTACTCCACGACTCGGCATTACTGTTTCCCCCAAATCTTCATCGCGTTTGAGAAGGCGGCTGCTATAGAGCCTTGTTCTCTCTCCATAAAAGGAATTGCATCGATTCCTCTAAGCTATACATGTGCCCCAATGTGCTCTAGATTCTCCTAAGAGGGCTTGCTAAATGGTGTAGCCAATCTCCAATGGCAAGCTGATTTGCAGAGGGGGGTTCTACTGCAGATTTTCTACATAAAGCATTTTTAATGCTTGGTGGTAATGATCTTGGTTAATCCTTTTTTAATGATCATAATAATAATATTTCATGCACAAAAGGTCTTTGATTAAGCATTATCACATCTTTATCCAGATAGATAATAGGTGTGTATGTGGTTATGAAGCTTGAAAGCCACCTCTTGTAAAGGGATTATAGACACTGCCTCGAGTATATCCTCTCAGTGTGGGGTAAGACATCCCTATCTATGGCATCCACATCAATCATGGCTTCTAATTCTAAGTGTCATGATAAGTTCAATGGCATAGGGTTTAAAAGTGAAGGGGAATTTAATGAGAAAGAACTTATGGAGCTTAGTTAAACCACAAGTAGAAGGAGTTGTCTCACTAGAGCTACCACTATTGCTTTGCAAGCAAAGAATGAACAAGCTTTAGGGATAATAATCACATCATTAGATGATAATTTTATACATTATATAGATGATGCTGACACTGGCTCAAGCTTGGGAAACAGTTAAAAGATCCTTGCCCCCTCTGCGCAACAATTTTGGGGTCATATAGCAACAGAAGTAGCACTTCTTGTGCAAGGCAGAGCCTCTCACTCGGAGCCTCGCCACAGATATCCGGACAAGAGACTAATCCCTCGATTCTTCCAAAACCAAACTCGAAAAAACTTCTCTCGCCCCAGCAAACATAGGCGATTCCTCCGGGATATTTTATTCTAACGTAGTCAAGGTCTTCACTAACCAAACTGATTCGACCAAACCCTAAGTCTCATGGTCAGATCAAGGAAGAGACTTGCACTTGGATCATAGAGTCCAACGCTTTTTTCCTCATCAAGAGGCATAGCCGTTGATTCTTTTCCATTGAACAAGGGTTATCCAGGATTTACTTCAACTATCGTAATTTAACAAAATTGAGTCTCATTTTAGGGATCCATCAGTCCAGCCTAACCCCATCCAATCCCATGGGTTAGCCAACCGCCCCAACCAACCACTGTAGTGATAGGATCCATTTAGGAATTTGGTTATGTTTTGCCCTGGGTATACCAGGGAAAAGAGTTCCCAAGCAAAGTTCAAGATAGTCACACCACTTACACACCCAATATGAAATTGCCTTTTTCACAGATTCAGCTGTCTTTAAAACAATCTTTTAATGAAACCATAATATCACTGACCATAATCCTCCAAAATATCTAGCTTGAATTCTAATTTCCAATCATTCCTTCATCAGTGTACCTGTGGCATCATTGGCACTTACCACCTGCTCACTCAGGGGCCTTTTCGATAGTTCCTAGCTCATAGTACCTGGAAATATAATCACATAAGAAAGATCCAGATGGACTCTCCGTTGAAGATAAGCAAGATCAACCAACAGATCCATATAAAAGAGACATGGACTCATCCGTTTGAAGACCAGCAAGGCCAATCAACCAGATCCATACCCGAGTTCAGAAAACAACTCTAACTCCTTGTTCCATTTTCTTTCTTGATGCACGCGTGGGTATCTTCAATGACCCAAAGCCCGAGCACCGTATGTTAAGCACCCTCTAGGCTCCTTCGCAGGTCACCTAGCGCTTCACTCATAGGCCGCTTCCTTGGTCCCTCATCCACCGTACTGGAAGCTCACCATTTAAATCGAACCGAGGCTGGTCAAGACCTCGGCCGACCTTGCTACGCGAGACCCGGTCAGCTGTTGTACAACTTTATCACTTAGGTCTACACGACCTCATTCACAAGATGGTCAAAATGCTTCCCCAATATTCTTGACATAAAGCAGTCATTTAAAAACAGGTCATAAATACAGTTTCTAACAAAACTCTCATCTTTCCACATTGTTCCACATCATTTCTCGTTATTCCACATTCTTCTAAATCAATTCACTTTGCTTATTCCTCATCCAGTTATATCTATTCCCATCATCCTTCATCCATTCTCATCCATTCTCATCCAATCACATCATATTACATCTCATCACATCTATTCACATCACATCATATTCATCCACATCACATCTCATCACATCATACATACACATCCATATCCACATCCATACATCCACATCCACATGCATACATCCACTATCACGTCCTCATTCATACATCCACATCCACATACATACATACATCCACATCCACATTCCCATTCACATCTATACATCCACATCTACATCCACATTCACATACATCCACATCCACATTCCCATTCACATCTATACATCCACATCTACATCCACATTCACATCTATGCATATACATCTTCATGCATACATCCATTTTCACATTCATACATCCACACTCCCATCTCCACATCCACACATCCACATACATACATTTCCACATTCCCATTCATATAACCCCATCTGCCTTCACATCTAATCTTTTACATCACATCCATTCTCGCCCAATCACAACTCATATACATCTTATCCTATCACATACACTTCTTACCTCATCCCATACACATCTTATCACATCTTAATTCATCTTATCACCTCCTAACTTATTTCATAAGCATCTTATCACCTCTTATCACCTCTTATACACCTCTTATCACATCCTGTCACATCTCATATCTATTTATAGAATACAAGAGAATTCTTATATTTGATATAAGATTTCTTTACACATTTATTTATGCATAAATTCTATTTAAGGAGATTAATACTGTCGAAGTAAAAATCAATCTTTTATGCATCTTCCTATGCATAAATTCATTTTAAATGAAAATCACACTTTTGAATTAAAATTCAATCTTTTATGCATCTTTCTATGCATAAATTCAATTTAGATGAGAATAACACTTTTGAATTAAAAATCAATCTTTTATGCATCTTCTTATGCATAAATTCAATTTGGTAGGAATTACACTTTTAGAATAAAAGAATTTTTCTTATGCATCTAAGTTATGCATAAAATCCATTTATGATGAAAATCACACTTTTAGTATAAAAAGAATATCTTTTATGCATACCTCTATGCATGAAATCCAAATATGATAAAAGTAACACTTTTATAATTAAATAATCAACTTTTATGCATACCTCTATGCATGAAATTCAATTGTGATAAAAGTAACACTTTTATAATAAAATAATCAACTTTTATGCATACCTCTATGCATGAAATCCAAATATGATAAAAGTAACACTTTTATAATAAAATAATCAACTTTTATGCATACCTCTATGCATGGAATTCAAATATGATAAAAGTAACACTTTTATAATAAAATAATCATCTTTTATGCATACCTCTATGCATGAAATTCAAATATGATAAAAGTAACACTTTTATAATAAAATAATCATCTTTTATGCATACCTCTATGCATGAAATTCAAATATGATAAAAGTAACACTTTTATAATAAAATAATCAACTTTTATGCTGCATACCTCTATGCATGAAATTCAAATATGATAAAAGTAACACTTTTACATTAAAATAATAATCTTTTATGCATACCTCTATGCATGAAATCCAATTATGATAAAAGTAACACTTTTACATTAAAATAATAATCTTTTATACTTACCTCTATGCATGAAATCCAATTAAGCATAATATAAAAATCAATTTCTCTATGATTATAATGAATATCTTTCAATTAATCTAGGATGATAATTCCTAGAATATGGTAGGAAGTCCTCTTTTCATGCTTTGAATGAAATTATTTTATGTGTAATTTTTATAAAAATTTTGCCATAGCTCCGCTGCTATGACTAATAAATCTCAAATTATTTTGAAAGATAAAGCTTATCATTAAGGGAATGATTAGAATGATCTCTAATTGGATCATTAATCCATAATGGATTGAATCATCAATATTCAAGAAATACATAAACTAAAAGCATAGAAAAAAGCCATTAATTTGGCCTCAAGCATAGATTAATCTTAAATTAGGGAAAAGCTTTATGAAAAGCTTCACTTGGATTGAGAATAGGTCATGAGAATGACCATTCTTTGAGTGAGAGAGAGAAATTACATAAAAACCATTAGAATTAAGCATAAATAAAAATTTATGTAATTCTTTACTATCTTTCATCAATTAACTTCAATAGCATTCATCAATTTATGTAATTCAAGTACTACCATTTATCAATTAACTTCAATAGCATTCAAAAACCATTCCAATTAAGCTTCTCAAGCTTGAGAGGGGTTGAGAAGAGAGAAACATTGAGAAATTATAGAAAATGATCAAAATTCACTAATTACCTTACAAATTGCTTGATTCTTTGTTCACGGTAGAGGCCCCCAACCAATCAATTGGTTTAGCATGTTGATGGAGTCACCAATGGGGATTGAAGAAAGAGGAAAGCTCCAATTTCTTCAATTTGGAGAGAATTTTAGAGAATAGTAGAAATTAGCATTATTTCAGCATAACTTTAGTATAGTAAAATTCTCCTATTTTTTTCAAAGGACTCATGTTCTATTTATAGGAGAGGGAAGCTCTAACCAAAGCTAACTGAATTCTAGAATTTTCCAGATTCAATTTGGTTGAATTTGGACTAGATTTAGATCTAGTTTGGTTCCTTTTTTATTCGGTTTGGTTCCATTTTGATTTGGTTTGATTCAAGAGAGAGGAGAGATAAAAAATATCACATTATTTTTTAGTTTAAAACTCATTCAAGCATGTGAAGTATGCACCTCCTTTAAGGGACTCCCCTTCCTTACATATGTGTCAAAATGGAATCATTATATCCAAAATATCTCATATTTTTAATATTGCTCATAGTTTTTTACTAATAAACCTTGTACATTTTCAACTCTTCATCTTATGTGAGCATTTACTCATTTTTGGATACCCAAAATATCTCATATTTTTAATATTGCTCGTAGTTTTTTACTAATAAACCTTGTACATAGTCAACTCTTCATCTTATGTGAGCATTTACTCATTTTTGGGTATCTTCTTTTACAAATTGGATTTATCTCCTCCCTACACATGGATTGATGCTATTGGCCCATAGGAACCTTAATTGGACCATAATCTAAAAATTTCTGAAAATCTAGACCCTTAGGCTAAGGTCCTTTATACCCATTTCCAATAAATTCCAATTGCACATTGGAAAGTTCTTTTTGAATTTTTGTTTCAGGGGAATTCATTTTAATAATATGAGAAATTTTTCTATCTAAAAATATTCAAAATCTGAATATTCTCTCTCTATTATATTTTCTCTCTCTATGTCAAAATAGGCAGAGACAAGATATTTTATATTTCTGAAGAGGGGATTGATTACAGGGGAAGATGCTGGACATCTTGAGAGGCTGGGGAGGAATCTTACATAGCTAAAGTTAACGAGGAGCAGTTCCATACATGGCAAACAAAGACCATGTATTTGCTCATGAGGAAAAATATGTGGGGACTAGTTGAAGGAAGAGATGAATGCCCAGAGGATATTGTGGAGAATGAGTGGAAGAGCAAGAATGAGAAAGCATTAGGACTCATTGCACTTAGATTAAATGATGAAATTATTCACCACATTGCAGGGATACAACGAGCTAAAGATGCATGGGATGAACTTAACAAATTATTTGGCACTCAAGCAAAGAGTTCAAAGATAAATCTGCTAATGCAATTCTACAAACTTGACATGAAGGAAAGTGAACCTCTAACCACACACTTGAACAAATACAAAAGCATTAAGCAACAACTGGAAGCCATTGGGAAGAAAGTAGAAGATGACGAGGCACTAGCTTTGCTTCTGAAGAGTGTAGACAAGGGAGAGTATGAGAACATTGTGGCAACCTTAAAGAATGTACCAGATTTGAAGCTGCATGAGATAGAAGGAGCTCTACTAGAGCAAGAGAACAAGGTCAAAGAGAAGAAAGGTGTAGACCCAACAACTGGAGAGGAGAAAGCATTCTACACCCGAGGAGGCCTTGCACGAGGACAAGGGCAGGGGAGAAGGAAGGACCTTCACTTGCCACAACTGTGGGAAGCTAGGACATATGGCTAGAGATTGCTACAACAAACCAAATGAAGAAGGATCGACATCGACAAACTTCATGGAGACTCCTAAGGTAGAGGAGTCAGAACATCTTTTTTGAGAGAGAAAGAGAGAAAACCCCACAACCCAATGTAACCTATCCCAATAGAGTAGAACCACCTCTCTCAGCCACCACCGATGATGTAGGCCATGTGGTAGATGTATGTGTGAGCACTTTAGTCAAGGTCACGGGCACTTGTAGTAGCCTTGGACACATAGAGAGAGAGTGTCAAGGACTATGAGTTAGAGACTTGAGGCACTCTTTCGCAGGCTAGTAAGAGGAAAACTTGGTAAAGGAAAACTTGGTATAGGGTCCAGGTGTGCTAGAATTATTCACTTGAGGGGGAGAGGTGTTGAAATATGCAAGTGAATGGGTGTGTGTGGGAACAAGCTCTTAGCAAGAGACTATAAAAGGGAGTCTGTAATTAAGTGGTAGCAGTGAAAAGATGAGAGGAATCTACTGATGAAGAATCAAGGGTAGCATGAGTGAATATAGGGGTGTGGAAAGATTCTAGGAAAAGGTGCCCCCAGATGTAGGGGAGGTGGCACAAATCAAGGAGAAATCAGTGGGATTAGATGCTTGGCATCTTGTGGATGTAAAACCTATAAATTGAGGCATTGGCCTAATGAGAAATTGCTGGTTTTTGAGTATCCATGCCTACATTATCCTATTAGATTTATTGCTCACTAATCTCATCATTATCATTATCTAAACACTTGCTAGTTATGTTGATTCTTGCATTTGATCCACCATAGCCCACTCTTGCTTGCATTTCAACACCCTCAACCTTGCAGTTGCCTCGAATGAGCTTTCTTACCTATATCCTCAACTTCAATTCTAATTCAGCATTAGTAACACCTTGCCCTACTACCGGTGTATTCATCAAGTAATAACCCAATCTCTAAGCATCATGCTATGAGGTCTGGGCATCATACCTTGTCATGCCAAGCTATCTCGCACCTCCATATACCCATGCCAATCATTCCATATAGTCTTAGCACTCATTATGCCACTCCCAGTGTGTAGATCACTTCTACCCACACTACCTTACGTTGAAGGGTCCACACCACTTCCACAGCTAACAAAGGCCTTATATGAAGAACTATACATCACCTATCACTTTTTCCATGTTGCCTCAATAAGCTACCTACCATCAAGGCTTCCCAAAGCTTCCCATCACCTTACCTTGTATCTGGCCTATGGATTAGTTCCACTTAACCTCAGCTTCCAACTCCATGGCATATCCTATACCATCCACACCATATGTGTCCTAGTAGTAGCAAGGACACGGTCACCATTAGGAGGGGGTATGTTAACCACTCTGTTAATCCTATTTTCTAAATGCCAAAGCAATTAAATAGAAATCCATTGTACCTACACACCCCCATAGATCAAGCTTAAGGTTTAGATTGATCGATTAATATGTCATGGGGTTTTAGGTTGTACCCGTATTCAGCTTCCCAAGGGAGGCCTTCTAACCACTATGTGTTGCAGCTAGCTTGAATGGTAGCTTCCATTACTTGTCACCAAACAATGTTGATGGCTTGACCAAGCAAGTCCCTCTCATAGCAAGAAGCTATGGAGGTGGAGAAGAAAGCCCTCAAACTCACACTCACTCTCTCACTCACACATAAGAGATAGAGGAAAGAAGAAGAAGCAAGAGCTCTCCATTCTCACACAAGGGAAATGTCCATTCTCATTTATACAAACTTAATAAGTTGCTGGGCAGGTGGCCATTGAGTAATTCTATCATCTAGTGTGTGTTATACTTGTACATGTGAACTTGATGCTGACATTACACTTAGCTCGGTCATCCCTTATTTACATTGTGTGTAGCTAATTAGAGAATAAAAAATCATAAATTGTGCTTTAAGAGCAAAAAATTGCTTGGGCAGACAAAATTACAAAGTGATCCAAATTAATAAAACCTTTGATGCCAATCACTCATTAAATGAATCTCAATGCTTTGAAGAAAATCCAGTGGGGCCTGTTGAATCCATCCTCCTAGATAGTTAGCTGCCATAAATGGGGTTAACATCTCCCCTTTGGACCTATGTAACTAAGTGCAAGTCATAATGTAGGTCTCTGTCCTTGGACCTATGGTTCACATGTTGATGTAGAAGAAGCTCTAGACATGTAAGTTTGACTTGTGAGTTTGTCCACGTGTCGATGAAGTGCATCACGAACCTTTGATGCAACTAGATTTGATGTAGAAGAAGCTCTAGACATGTAAGTTTGACTTGTGAGTTTGTCCACATTCGATGAAGTGCATCATGAACCTTTGATGCAACTAGATGCAACTAGATTTGTTGCTTGTAACTGTCAACTTCCAAGGTCTTGATTTGTATATGGAGTGGTCTTTTGTTGATGAGGTTTCAAATGTCAAATGCAATGCAAGTGCACAGGGAGAAACAGATAGAGTGCCTAATGCATGTGCTTAAAAAATGCAAGCACCTATATGCTTCACAAAAAGAAAATAGAATACTGTGCAAGTAAAGCATATTAATGGGTTCTCCAGGTGATAGGTCGTACCTTGGGCCAATGTTACACCATAAGGTCCCCCTATCCGAAGATGTACCTGAAGGGCTTTTCTTGGCAAGGTTTTGGATGTATTTCTTTAAAAAAAATAGAAAATAAAATTGAGAATAATAATTATTATTATTAAATTATAGTAAATGTGAGTGCATACGTACAACGCATACGTACAATGTGGTAGTGCATGACTCAATGTTGGACTATGCCTTTAACCAAAGAATTACAAGCAACCCTTAACAAGCAGGACTATGATAATGGTTGGAAAGACCATTAGTGACAATAGATGTTTTTGTGTGTGTTTTTGTTTTTTTAATGAAATGACTATGCCCTTGTCCCAACAAGATAGATGGCAACTGTGACTTATATTTACAATTTTTACATGTGTACTCTACATTCAGTTTTAGAGAAAATGATTGGCAAATACTTGCCAATGTAGTTGTCACAGCTCCAAAGAATATTATGTTCTTCTAAATGCCTTATAGGGGGGCCAAAATTCACTATCCACCACCATAGTCTGAAAATCACACAACATATGTCTAGGAAAAAATATGAGATGATGGAAGTACAAAGCTGATTGATTTGAGTTAGGCCCATTTATTAAGATCATAAAGTAACTCCTGAGCTCCCCATCTTTTACCTTTGTGTGGCACATCTATGAGAGTGATCAATTATTGTATGAACCTAAAGGTAGCCATAAAAGCCAAATCTGGAATCTGCCACCATGCACAATAGCAAACCTTCAAATGTTGGCGCATTTCCTAGATTGTTGAAGGTAGAGGGTTTGAACTTTGGATAATAAAAGATACAGTGAGGATTCATGTTCCTCTTATCTGTGAATTCCTTCCTTGTCCATCATCTAGGATATGTCATATAACATCATGAATCAACCCTCAATCGGCATGAGGAGTGGAAATAAGTATAGCCATATTGTTCTACTTGTAAGTAATGTTGTCGCCATTTAGGTTGTTCACCCTCCCATCCTCCCTGATTCTTTTCACTGTATTTTGGTCGTAAAGCAAATCCACCTCTTCCTTCTATTCGAATAATATTTCTTCCATCTATCAAATGCATACTCTATATGAAATTTCACTATTTGCACATCCAATAGGTCAGCTCTAGATGAGGGTTCTTAAACTGTGTTTGATTAGCTACTATAGGCACCCATAAATCTATAGCCTTCCATCTATGCTTTTCTATTTGCTCTTTCATATTACCCACAGGTGGATAAGCTAAGTATGGCCTCTTTTCAATCATTATAGTTGTGGGAGTTTGTACTCCGAGGGATCATAAGGACAAGTAGGGTCAAATCCTACATTAATGCTTTAAAAATTAATTTAGGTTGTAACCATGGATTCCCTTCTTTGAACATCCTCTCTTCTCTTGCAAATATCTGTTCAATACTGTCAATTATGTTTTTAAACACTTTGTACCTGTATTGCTCAACTGGCACCTGTGCAAAAGTGTTGGGATCAGCTGGTTGTTCCTCTTCCATAAATGCTTCCTCATCCCACCATTGGTCAATCTCTGGAAAGTTATAATCCTAATGTTGCTCTCCTCTTGGCACATAAGGCACAATTTCTAAGCCACTTTTACACTGTGAAAGAGCTGGAGCTTCTAAGCGATTTGAATCTGTAAAGCAAGGATAGATTAATTTTTGTAACCTTTGTTCATTTTTGTGTAGGTTGCTTGTAAGCTCCTAGAGACCATGATATTTATTCTGCAACTCATGGATTTCTTGTGTGTCTACTTGTGGATAATTGAGCAAATCAACATAGAGTCCCATATCTACTCATCTGAAAGCATATTCTTTAAATAGTTGTGTATGTTGTAGAGCAGTTTGACAAACCCCAACAAGGGATGATAAAATTTTATTTCTACCTAGCAAGTGTTGGTAGACATTCCTCACTCTTGCACACCATATACTTCTAACCACCACACACTATCTTCAATCCATGCAAGGTGACTTTGAAAATTGTATAATTCAAGAGGAGCTGACAATACTAATGATGGATCACTCTTATTCCATACCTGTGTGTAAGAATAGTGTTCCTAGCCCAGGCTCTGAAATTGGATGCATAGGCAAGAGCAAATAATCTCTGACATCCTGCACCCTGTAATCACCAAAGAACAAACCAAAGACTAGATCAGACACCGCATAATGTGACAAATATGATATTAAGGTCTGCATATTTTCTCATGTCAAGTCCTAAAAATTTAACTACAAGGTGATTACTGACACATTGAAGCAACTTAGCAGCATTTTAACTGATGTGTAAATGTTCATATGGGTGTGACTAGTGCTGACTAAAGAAACGTGAAATGCGACCTAGTACACGATGTGGAATGGTAGGTTTGAAGATGTGAATTTTGAATAGTATATGTAAGTAATCTTCTAAAGGTGTATGCATGATGGAAAGTGGGTTAGTAGAGTAAGAAAAGTACAATGTGGACATGAAATAGCAGAGTTAGCATTTCACGATGTCAAATGATGCTTCACCGTGAAATAGCAGAGTTTAGGATTTCACGGCGTGAAATAGTTAGGCGGTCAATTGTGATTTTTTTAAGCTATTATCTTTGATCTAGAACATAGATAAGACCAAGGGCTCACATTAGATGGATTCATGAGATGTTTGGAGCCCATTTCACAGCATGAAAAGGTGCTTGGCCATGAAATAGCAAGATTTGGATCTCATGTCGTGCAATAGCAGACTGCGATTTCATGACTTGAGATCTATTTATCATTAGTGATTGTGATCTTTAGCAATCTCACGAGAATAGGTCATGCATATTATAAGATGCAAAAGAGAAGAATCGAATAAACAAAAGGGGAGAATCAATTGCAAGCATGAGGAGAGTTTATGAATATTTAACATGCGAGGAAACATGATGAGAATCACTTAAATCATTAGCATGTGAGAGTATATGAGCTCCTAACTAGGGAGTGAAAGTGGCGAAGTGCTGGGCTGATGAAGCACACGCAAGCGATGAACACAATCGGCAAAGTGCAGATTTTTGAAGATCGATAGGAGCGAAGTGCAAGAAAAGGGAAAGGTTTTCATTGGGGATGCCCCATGGCGAAATGTGATTCGCTAGATCTTGGTGGCCGTTTTACGGCATGAAAACTCCACGATGTTAAATAGTCTACAGCTCTTCACATCGTAAAATGGTCGCTTT
>NC_141057.1:3405000-3455000 GCF_041138505.1 Cibotium barometz | reverse complement strand
ACAAAGCTGTCAAATGTATTTTTGTTGGATATAGTGCTGAGAGCAAAGGCTATCGTTTGTATCATCCACAGACAAAGCGCATTTTGGTTAGCCGTGATGTTGTATTTGTGGAAGATGCAGTTCAGCCCTTGGTTTCATGTACTAAGGAGACAGATATCAGCTCACGTGATGTCTATGATACATTGTTGCCTCTTTTCAGTGGTGCACAGTCAAGTGCAATACCTCATGAGGCAGTTTTTCAGCCTATGCAGGTTTTAAATGATGGCACAGATCAGCCTATATCTGATGCAGATGTGCATGATGCACTTGAGGATGAGAGACAAGAGATTGAGGGCTCTAGGAATATGCCTAGATGGCTGGTGCAGACTTTGCGTGACAGCAAGTTGGATGCCCCTTTGTCTAGTCGCACTCGTTCTGGCTCTCATGGTGCCTCTTATGCGTCAGATTGTTATGCATTGGCTGTTTCTAGTATGTGCGATGAAAGTGAGCCTGTTTCATTTGATGAGGCACAAAGTTCAGAAAATTGGATGGCTGCTATGCAAGCAGAATACGATGCTATTATGAAGAATGGTACATGGTCTTTATGTGACTTGCCCCCTGGCAAGAAGGCCATTGGCACTAAGTGGGTATACAAATTGAAGCGTAAGCCTGATGGCACAGTGGATCGCCATAAGGCTAGGCTTGTTGCAAAAGGTTATGCTCAAGAGAAGGGCATTGATTTTGATGAGACTTTTGCTCCCACATGTCGTATGACCACTGTTCGTAGCATCTGTGCATTAGCAGCTCATAATGGTTGGAATGTACATCAGCTGGACATAAAGACTGCGTTCTTAAATGGAGATTTGCATGAGGAGGTGTATGTATCGCAGCCTCGTGGTTTTGTTCAAAGAGGGCAGGAAAACAAAGTGTGCAGGTTAAAAAAGGCTTTATATGGTTTAAAGCAAGCTCCACGAGCTTGGTATGAAAAAATACATGCATATTTGACTGCACATGGGTTTCAAAATAGTCCAACAGAAAGCACTTTGTATGTTAAACGTGTGGATGGTGTACATCTAATCATTGCTCTCTATGTCGATGACATGCTGCTCACAGGACCAAATGAGAGTCATATTGCTGATTTTAAGGCTGATTTGAATGCCTCTTTTGAGATGTCAGATTTGGGGCATTTGCATCATTATTTGGGGGTGCAATTTAAGCAGTGTGATGGAGGTATTGCTTTGTGTCAGACAAAGTATATTGAAACATTGTTGCGGAGATTTGGCCTTGAAGACTGCAAGCCTATTGCTACTCCAATGGAGACAGGTTTGAAGTTGAGTCTTCATGATGCTGGAGATCACTTTGATGTCACACTCTATCAGACAGCTGTTGGTTGCCTCATTTATGTATGCATTACGAGGCCAGACATTCAGTTTGCAGTCTCACAGGTGAGCAGATTTATGCATAGCCCAGGCATTAAGCATTGGCAGGCAGTGAAGCGTATCTTTCGCTATTTGAGTGGTACTCGGCATCTTGGGTTGTTTTATCCCAAGGGG
Organism: Cibotium barometz; assembly: GCF_041138505.1. Lineage (NCBI taxonomy): Eukaryota > Viridiplantae > Streptophyta > Polypodiopsida > Cyatheales > Cibotiaceae > Cibotium > Cibotium barometz. The sequence continues at coordinate 3,453,468 of NC_141057.1, read as the reverse complement.
GGATCATTGCCGCCAGATTTACATGCTTTTTCAGATTCTGACTGGGCTGGTTGTTATGACACACGCGTGTCCACGAGTGGTTTTTGCTTCATGCTTGGAAGCTCATGCATATCATGGTTGAGCAAGAAGCAGCCTACTGTGGCCACTTCTAGTTGTGAAGCTGAGTACAGGGCAGCTTTCACAGCTACGGTTGAGTGTGTGTGGCTCAGACGCCTTATGGCTGATTTGGGTGTTGGGCAGCCATCTGCCACCACCATCTTCACTGACAGTCAGAGCGCATTGGCAGTTGCGCGGAACCCAGTGTTCCATGCTCGTACGAAGCACATTGAGGTGCACTACCATTATGTCAGGGAGAGACTCTCTGCAGGAGAGATCAGTTTGGCTTATGTGCCAACACAGGATAACCTTGCAGACCTTTTCACAAAGGCTCTGCCTCGTGAGAAGTTCGAAGCTTTTCGCAAAGCTTTGGGCTTACTCCCTTTTGTGGATTCGTCCACATAGCTAGACACTTCCCTATACATGAGTGCTAGCTCTTGTTCACCGCATCACTCCAGGGGGGATTTGTTACCATATTATAGTAGTGATGTGTGTGAACACACTTAGGACCGCCGGGGCACTTTTTCCCTCACTAGGAGGTTTTTTCCCCCGTGCATTGTATATACGCCCATTATCTTCTAGGGCTTGTTATCTTTCATTTTTGGCACTCATAATACACTACTGTGTTGTGCTCAAGCTTCCTCATCTTCTTGAAGTTGTGTGTGCATTCCTGCAACCCTAATTCCAACAATCACTTCACAAAGACCATAAAATAGTGAAGGTGCCAAACTCCCGGAGGCTCAAGATCATGGCCACTTATGCCAGCGCGAAGCTAGCAGGGCTACGAGCACTTGGGTGCGGCAGTCTCACTACCTTACGGCCCACACATATACAAAACAACATAAATGGAAGGGAGAGGTCCTAACCCGTGTACCCAACAAGCACGTGTGGTCAAGTTCACCTCTCCGACTAGTGCTTTAGCAAGGCTTCACACTGAAGTCTTGTCCTCACAAGGTTTTGAGTATGCCAATCACAAAAAACTTCAAACCATGCACACAATTAATACAAAGTGGGATAGAGAGAGAAAAACTAAGTTGACCAGCTAGAGAGAGTAGACTTCAAAAATGCGCATTTTCAAAATGGGCCTCCCTGCCTGCATCATCAGCTTTTGGAGCATTCATTTGATCTTTTCCTTCTGTAATGGATGTATATGGCCATTGTTTACTTTTTGATATGTACATTCTAAATGCTACAAAAGTGTGTTGACATTGTAAAAGATAGTTGGAGTTGCACCTTGCTTGCCATGGATATTTTTGCAAATAGCAATCCCTGTGGATACACACAAACACACACGGATGATTTTTGCAAATAGCAATTCTTGCACATACACACAAACACACACGCATACATAGAACAAATTTGTGAGGATGAGCTTTGAGGACAAAATCCCAGAGAGAGAGAGAGAGAGAGAGAGAGAGAGAGAGAGAGAGAGAGAGAGAGAGAGAGAGAGAGAGAGAGAGAGAGAATTGCATGCATTGTGTACTGAGGGACAAAAGTGAGTGCACAATCGGGCTGCCTCGGGGCTCATGCACACTCACCCAAAAGGGGTCTCTCACTTCGGGAAACAAACGGGGCACCACCTTGTTTTGTAGCTAACAAGGAAGCTCTCTCATGCACGGCCGGAGTCTTCACAATACGCAAGCGGCGTATCACTTCACAAAGACCATAAAATAGTGAAGGTGCCAAACTCCCGGAGGCTCAAGATCATGGCCACTTATGCCAGCGCGAAGCTAGCAGGGCTACGAGCACTTGGGTGCGGCAGTCTCACTACCTTACGGCCCACACATATACAAAACAACATAAATGGAAGGGAGAGGTCCTAACCCGTGTACCCAACAAGCACGTGTGGTCAAGTTCACCTCTCCGACTAGTGCTTTAGCAAGGCTTCACGCTGAAGTCTTGTCCTCACAAGGTTTTGAGTATGCCAATCACAAAAAACTTCAAACCATGCACACAATTAATACAAAGTGGGATAGAGAGAGAAAAACTAAGTTGACCAGCTAGAGAGGGTAGACTTCAAAAATGCGCATTTTCAAAATGGGCCTCCCTGCCTGCATCATCAGCTTTTGGAGCATTCATTTGATCTTTTCCTTCTGTAATGGATGTATATGGCCAATGTTTACTTTTTGATTTCATGTTTTTGCTTTACTCACATGTATTCCACATATCTTTGCCCTCTCTACTAACTCTTCACATTTACTCTCCAATAACATGTTGACACTTCATGGGCTCCATGTGTTAAAGCTGGAGTTACTCTTGACTTTGCCTTTTGCACATTTCCCTTCAAATTAGCAACTCTTTCCTTTTCCACATTTCACCTGTAAATGAAATTCTTACATCTCATGCACTTCATGTGCATGCATGCAAGTGAAAATGTCCATGCCACCTAGGATAGGGGCCATTCCTACCTTGAACAAATGAGACTTTGCATTCTCTTAGGGGGATCCTAGTTCCCGGCACTTCCCATGCTGCGTAAACCCAACATTATTCGACAAACTTCTGTACAATATTTACATTCACCCCTTAGGAAGGGCTGAATTTAAGGGTGTGATTTACCCCCATCATGTACAATTAAATACGTGCATTGTGTACAATTTGGGAGAGAGAGAGAGAGAGAGAGAGAGAGAGAGAGAGAGCGAGAGAGCAATGCCCACATTTAATTGAGGACAATGGGGCCTCTCTCTCTCGAGAGAGCAATGCACACATTTAATTGAGGACAATGGGGCCTCTCTCTCTCTCTCTCTCTCTCTCTCTCTCTCTCTCTCTCTCTCTCTCTCTCTCTCTCTCTCTCTCTCTCTCTCTCTCTCTCTCTCTCTCTTATTACACTGGATATTCAGAAGGGATAACTGAACCTCTGATGGGTTAAAATGATGTACACAATGTGGTTTCTCAAATCTGCTTATCTAGGACAGTTAATAAAGTTTTTCTTCTTGATGAAATACCATGTTTTTGGGCTATTTAGACAATAAATGGACAACTAAAGTTGTTTTGTTGTGTCTTCTTGAGACGCATCATAGATTCTCTATAGAAGTAATATGAAGAGATAATAATGGAAATTTTCTTACCAAAATTTGACTTGATGAATGCTGAGTTCTTAGCTTACTAGCTTGGGTATTAATTATCAGATGATGATATATTGTTACAGGTGTATTTCTAGATGGTCTCTCTGTATTAAATGATTTACTCCACAGATGGATGGAACTATAGAACATGTCTATATGTTCAATTATGTAGATTGATGCAAATCTGTTGAAGTAGAATGATATTTTGCTGATCCTAATGATTGGCTAGTAGCTATATGCTTACTTGCTGATGATGGATTTTCTATCTTTCTTGTATGGTTCAGCTGATGCTATTTTTTCATATCAAGAGAGTATTTGTACATTACTTATACAATATTTGGCAATTATGTGGCAGAGTGGCCTATGATTTGTTGCAAAATTTGATTTATGACCATATTTAAGAAGATACAACAAATGGCAATTAAGATAATATAGAGGATTTTTTGCCCATTAGGGCTGCAGACAGATATTTATATAGCTGGTCTCTCTGAGATTGCTTACCAGTACAAAATGGATATGTTTTCATTTTTGCAGATTAATGCAATCTGCTGGAAAAAGTTTGTTGATTTGTTGGTCCTGATAATTAACCAGTGGATTATGTTGCTAGTATATAAATCTGCTAATGATGGACTTTGCTTAATGTTTTCCAGCTGATGCTTTTTTTCTCATATCAAAATAATATTTGTATTACAAATATATGATAGATTGGCTTATAAATTGTTGCAGAATTTGGTATGTCTTATGACCATATATGCAACCAGATGCACTTTAGAGAATAGAGGTGTTGTTTGCCCATTGAGGCTACAGATAGACATAGCTGGTCTTTATGACTAGTTTCAGCTAAGGATATAAGATGAAATCTGATACATATTTCAATTGCAGATGAGTGAAGATGATGTATATATCTTAGAGTTGAAGTAAAATTGATTTAGGACAACAGATTTTAGATAATTGAACTTGCTTGACCTTCCCTATCATTCTTGCAATGACAACTACCTACCACCTTACAATGTCAGAATTGACACACGCGGCGGCAGATACCTTGCAACTTCAACATAGGGTTGCATGCACCATTAGCAAAAAAGGCACTTTTCCCACATGGAGGTTGCATGCATGCACATGAAACGAGGCCCTAGTTGCTACTAGCAGGAGTCCCAAACCCACCTCACTAGCAGTGTTGCCAGGAGATTCAGACACGCCACGTATGAAGCGGGTTCATACGTAGGAAACGGTTTCATAAAACATACGAAACGAAAGAAACAAGTTTCATACAATATATATATATATATATATATATATATATATATATATATGTATGTATGTATGTATGTATGTATGTATGTATGTATGTATGTATGTATCTATATATATATATATATATGAGCTAGAGGTGAACTTCTCTCTCTCCCGCGTGTCTCTCTCCTCCTCTATGCTCACACAAGGTGTCTAGTTGCATTGTCTCTCATCTTCTCATTGCTCAGTGCTCACGATGATGACGAGCACTAATTCACACACATTGGTGCATATATGTATATGTACAAATGCAAAGAGAGGGAGTGTGTGTGTGTGTGAGAGAGAGAGAGAGAGAGAAAGGGTCCCCCCCCTCCTTTTGGCCTACCCAAAGGGCAAGGACTAAGGATCACTTATACTTTTTTGTTTAACTAAAAGTAATATTTTATTGCATGAATAAAATAATGTATTGTGGAAAGGAAAACTGCCACTCTGCCAGTGATTTGGGAAGGAAAGGGTTGAACTTTATTCTTAGCATTTACTTAAGTAGCCTCTGCTCTCTACCGTAGCGCAAGGGCTTCTCTCTCTCTCTCTCTCTCTCTCTCTCTCTCTCTCTCTCTCTCTCTCTCTCTCTCTCTCTCTTTCTTGCTCAGGCCCCCTAGAGAAACACAGTGTCAGTGTCCTTTTGTGGGCGTGTTTCTCTCTCCCCCTTTCTGTGCACAGGCGAGAAGATATAAAGAGCTCTCTCCCCCTTTCTGTGCACAGGCGAGAAGAGCTCTCTCCCACTTTCTGTGGCCCCTTTCTCTACGCACGGGAGAAGAGAGAAAGCGCTCTCTCCCCCTTTCTCTGCATAGGGGAGAGAGAGAGAGATAGAGAGACAGCCCACGCGTGTGAGCTTGATGGCTTCTTTAACGTGGGACATCTCCTTCAAAAGACAAGGGTCATCAGAAAGCACATGGACCTACAATGAAGAGGGCTCAGGGCATTCTTGTGAGGCTACACATTAACAAAGGTCAAACGCATCATAAAGTGAGCAGGGGCAGCTCACTTTCGCATATACACAATTGACAAGGTGCCAATGGGAACCCTCCCAAGCAGGGGTCATCATCTGCATCAATTCTAGAGCGCAGTAAGAGTGTGGGTAGTTGCACCCCAACTAGTTTTTTGGCTAATCCTAACCCTGGTCATCGCAAGTCCAATAAATCTCGTGCTATGAAAGAAGATTTTGTCCATTACTTACCAAAGAAGATGATCGCCCTTGAGGGTAATTGGGTTTAGAAGATATGGTTTGGGCAATGGATTGGTGTTCTTTTTCAGCATCATGTGCATAAGAGACAACTTCATCAAGAGAATTAGGATGCAAAGTATTTAGTTTAGCCTTTATACTTGATTCAAGAAAATCTTCATACTTCCCTTGGAGCATATTTTCAGGAACATATTCAAGCATTCAAAGTAGAAGCAAACATTGCCAAAAACACTCGGTGTAGGCGGCTACGTTATTTCCTTCTTGCCATTTAAATGTTGCCCGAGCATGCCTAGCTTGATGGTGAAATTATGGGGGTTTAACCTTGTCTTGAAAAGAATTCCAAGTCAAAGGACGGTTGGAACTAGTATGAAGGTAATTCGTGACACACTTAATTTTCTCACGCTTGGAGAAAGATTCATTGGCAAAATAGTCATCAAAGTGACTTAACCATGCAAGAACAATTGAGCCATCTTTCTTTCCATCAAACTTTGTAAATTGGAAAGATTTTCTACTTATCTTTGACTCTTTACGAGTTTGTTGTGCATCAAACACACCTCACAAAATGCGAGCTATTCAGTCATCTTCGGCTTGAGTTGCATGTAGACGAGCTTCTCGATCTTGAAGAGCTTGTGTTGCTTCATTCAAATGTTGTTGGAGTGGTGGATCGGGTAGCGGAGAATCACTGCCGAAATTGCCAGGACCCCCTTCTTCTTCCATATTAATAAAAGATAATTACGGGCTGAGCGTACCTTAAATTAACTTCAAAATTTTTAAAATTTGAGGGCGGATTTGGATCCGACATGCCAAAATTGGGTAAGGTTGACTATCCCTGGGACTGAAACGGAGAAGTAGAGTGGCTCATGCAATACTCAAAGAAGGTATTGTAGACTTCGCCACGAACAGCCCCTTACATGATAGAAGTAGTAGTGTGGGAAACTAGCGTAGAAGGGGGAAGAGATAGCAACCGTCCATTAGAGAGAGCCTCAAAATTTAGAGCCGAGTCTCCCTTGAGTTTAGTAGAATTAGGAGAATTAGGATATTTGCTGCTTAAAATGTGGTCCTACATACCATTGGCAAGTAATTCAAATTAGTACCTTTTACTAATAAAAGGAGAAAATGAACGTGCACTTCTAGCTACAAAAGGGGAAACCCAAAAGCATGAAATTTTGATTGGTTAGAACTCTTAATATTAAGGAAAAATCAAGAATTAGTCGCTTTACTAGTTTTAAGGAGCTTGTCTCCTTAAAGCTACTAATTTCAACATATTAGTGGGTGAATAGAGTCCCACTAATGTATAGTGGGACTCGGCTCTTAGTGGATCGGGATAAACTTTATATGTCGGAAGGGGTTTTCGAGTATGGGCAGCGCATCTGTGGTGTCCGATCATCGAAACGACATGCCGTTTGAGGCATAGGAGAGAAAGATGAAAACACGGCACTCCTTCTGTCTTCTTCATGCTGGTACCCTCAAATTCGCAATTTGATGAGTGGAAAGCCTAGTTTGAGAGCTTTCTTTTATCCAGCAAGTAATAGGTTGCAGCCCTCCTCTTTACCCAAACTTGATGCCCATGCTTGTGTGAGAAGCCATGGCCATGAGTGATGGAGACCTTCTTTGATGTTGACCGCTCCTCCAATCAAAACCTGGCTCTGATACCACTAATACAAGCCCACAACATAGACTAAACACATCAATTTAACAAGATGATGGAATCTTTGAGAAAATAGAGTCAACAAGAAAGAAAAGTATGCGCACAACACAAGATTGGGTGCAATTTCCCCCATGCACGAGTGAGCACCTCCTCCCTCATGTATGTATTCATTGATTTCCCATCTTTTGTGCTCAAAAATAGAGGAGTTGGGCTAGAGTTAATTTCCATCTCTCATTTGTAACTTATTCTCCAAGTCTTCAATATTTACAACAACCATAGACTTGGCATAATAATTAAATTGCTAATGTCTTTAAAAATAATTGATTGGCATGACCATAGTCTAAATAAAATCGGCCAAAGCCCACAACTAATAATCGAACCGCACGTTCTTGGCGCATATCAAAATCCGTAAACGCGACATGGATAAAATAATAAAATCCACTTGCATCCTGGCTACTCTGATCAATGATTTGCTCACCATTAGCTTTACCCCTATTCACCTAATGTTACACGCTCTCACGTTTTTTTTAGGGGGGGGGGGGGGGGGGGGTCAGTGCTCGACAAAAACGGCATTTACATGTAATTTTACCGGCTAGATTTTAGAAAAACCGGCTACTATGCCCTTACATTTAAGGGCTAAAATTTATTAATTTTAATGTATATTACCGGCAAAAACAGTAAGTTAAAATGGTTTTTGTCGAACCCTGGGGGGTTTTGCTACATGCGTGCAGAAACGCATCGGGCAGAACGCGACAGGATCTAGGGTAACCAGCGGCGAACTTCGAAGGGCTTTTGCGTCTGAGAATCTGTAGTCAGCCGAAGATGCCGCCGAAGACGAAGAGGAATAAGAAGAAGCGAGATGCTAAGGAGATGGTGGTATTCACCGACCTCCGCGTGTGGGAGAAGGGTGAGATGGAGAAGCAGGCCTTTGGCAGATGGATCGAGGAAAACAAGCTCCTATGCTTCAATTTCAAGCTCGACAAGAATGTAGCAGAATACCCCTTCCCAGAGGGGGAGGAGGTCATCTGGTGGCCAGAATATTGTGCAGCTCCAGGTTCTAGGTTTGCACTAGACAGTTCTCTTCACGTAGATGTTCCAGGGGCAACTTATGAGCAATTCCGATCTTCACTGATCCGCAAGGAGCATGAGCGAAAGAAAGCGCTAGGGTTGTTGAGTCAGGAAGACGAAGAGGAATCCAGCCAACAGGCAGTGGGAGAGCTTGTCAAATATACTGACTTGACATCATACAAACTTACAATGTAAACATACTGTAATATATGCCTTGCATTGTATGTTTTTGACTTGATTTTGGTTTGTGACAACTTGAAATTGAAGATACCTAAGCTTGTAATTATTTTTTCCAAATGGTAGTACCAGAGCACAAATTTCTTGTCGTACCGTATTTTTCCCGTACTGTATTGTATCGTTCAAACCATATCGTATCATACGAGACATCCATGAGCCTGGAGCACCTGCTGCTGCCTGAGATTGTAATGTTGGTAAGGTGGTTCGTTTTATATTTCTCCTCAGTTAGTCTGTGCCCACCCATGCATGTGTCTATGGCCTGCGCTACTCTCCCGTTAGACACTATCCAGAACTAGATGTTGGCCTTGCAAGTGGCCCACAAATCTTTAAACTGCCTCTCATAGGTTTATGGTCTGAGAGTTATGAATAACCATGAGTCTCGGTCTCCAAACATGTTTATTAGGTATCGTAGACCAGGGCTCACAATCTGCACAGAGCTCATCTTACGAGCGATCCAATAGAGAGTGTTCAGGATTGGAAGGCAGGTGACACCCAGAGATAGGAGGCATATTCTCGTTAAATTCTGATAGTACTAGGTTTCTTATGTGAATCTCTTTCTGGGATCCTTATCAGGTTATATAGCCCAGTGATGCCCCATATCATGTCAAAAATGTCACGGAAGCAGTCTGTTGTGTGGCAGACTGTCAAACACTTGGCAGTACACCAGGATGAAACAGTAGAGGTGTTGACGATCTTCTCAGGCCTGCTCTTTGAGGCTCGAGGATGTAGAGGTGGAGCTAGGTAGTCATCTCTCTCAGCTAAGGCAGTTCACTCTACGTGGATGAATGAGCTGTGGAATTTGGTCAATATTCCATATTTTTGTGGGCTTGAAGATGCGAGGATTAACAGCATTGAAGCGTTGTATATGGCTGGGAGAAAATGCACGGCCCTCTTTGATTTGCTGAGGTTGGACATATCCTTTGTGAGTGTTTTGGGCCTGCTCCTTTAAAAGAACAGTGCATAGGTCATATTTATAGGGATCTCAAGGGTGTTTGAATGTTCAAGTCATAGTTATGAGAAACAAGGAACAGACGGAAATGGAAAGGAAAACAGATACGGAAAATTTGAGGCTGCTGAAATGCAGGAATACCATGTCGTAAGGGAGATGCAAGATAAGGGAGAGGGAGTAGATGAAGTATGCAACAGAGGTCCTCTTGAGATTAAGGTCTTGGTAAGAAGTATTAATTCTTATGCAACTAAAATCCAGCTTGCGAGTTCTGCTGTTCTTAGATGTGCTGATCCACGTTACTCACACAGGCTTTTATCAAGGATCGCAGTATCATTGATAATATCTGCTCTTTTTAGGGGGCCTCAGCTCGCACTAGACTGCAAGGGGATGACTGCTTCTCGACTTTGAGAAGGCCTATGTTAGGGTGGACTGGGGCATCTTGGAGGGCAGAATGTAGCACATGGGATTTCCTCTGTAGGGGATCAGGTGCGTTTTGGCTGTATATTCCTCTGCTCCAAACCATGTGTTGATGGGCGGTAGTGGGGGAGATGGCTTTGCATTGACAACATCCATCCGCCAAGGCTGCCCATTGGCCCCGTTTCTGTGCATTGCTTTTTGGTGGCGCACGGGTACCCGACTAGAAGGCCTTTCTCCTCCCGTCAGGGGAGAGGAACTACTAGATGGAGTGTTTGGTGAAGACACTGCTTTGTACTTGCGGCGTTCCTTTGAGAATCTCGCCCATTTTCAATAGGCAGTATAGAGGTCTTTTCTCAGCATCGGGGCTGGGATAAATTGGCACATATCTTGTGGTTTTTGGACCTGTCCCTCGCTCACTGTTCCTTGCTCCTCTTTCCTAACGGCTCTCCGATTCGCTAGCTACTATGTGGGACTAGATATCACTCCAGGCCAACAATTGGCGTGTCTTCTCCTAAGCATAAGAAGAAGCTTCTGTTCTAGAATACGACTCGTCTCTGTTTAGTTGGCAAGGTTGTGGTGGCTGACCAGGTTTTGCCCGTGACTATATGGTACATCACCCTACGCTTGGCTTTCTCTCGTTTTTGTATTGGCCATGTCCAAGTCTTGATACATAACTTCTTGTGAGGTCAGGAGGGATGGATGCTATGCTTGGGCCAAGATGGGGTCTGTCATCACTCAGCCTCTCTATGGCGTATTGTGGACCGTGTCAGAGCCGAGCTCGCCTTGGGAAGCTCATAGTCCGTGGACTTTTTCCAGGAGAGCCTTGGTAGGAGTTGTTTCTTCACTGTATTTAGTCCCGAGTGCCGACTATATGTAAGATGCAGCGGAAGTAATGTGAACGGTTCAGATCTAGCATCACACTTTTACAAATCCTTAGCACTACTGTGCACAACAAAACACAAATAGATAGAGAGAGTAGGAGAGAGACGACACCCGATGGGGTCCCAACTAACCCTCTCAAGGGCCCCCACACCGTTACCGATGTGGTATTTGCTTTTATTGCACAAATGATGGTACAAGACTGACGCTTGCAAATCTAAATCCTTGACTCCCTGATACCCAAGATACTGAGTGCTTCGGGGCTGATTTATGATGGCCAAAACGGTCCCTCGATGTGGCGATGATAGGCCTCCAATGTAGGGATGTCGGGGGCTGTTTCGGAGCGCCGATGTGAGGTATACGATGGCTGAAAATGGACTGTTTTCTCTGCTGAAAACAGCGACTGAAAACAGTGACAATGATGCGCCAAGATGTAGCCAAATGTCGATGCCGAATGCGCCAAGAGAAGAGGCTGAATGGGCAAAGAGAATGGGCTGAGGATGGAGCAGAATGGGATAGCAGATATGGGCTGAAATGAAGAGGAAGTTGGGCTGGTTTGCGAACCTAATGCGCCTATGCTTGCGATGGATGCTTGGGAAGATGGGGAATGGATCCCTAGCAAGATGTGCAAGACAAAGCAATGGCGGTAAGCAAGATGTTCAACTAACTCTAGGGCTGATTAGGAGCAGGCTGCAAAAACCTCCAACTAACGCAAAGCTTAGGCTATGGAATGGCCTGATGTTTGCGCAAGAAAGAGAGAAGGATGAGGGGGCTGCAGCAACACAAAACGCAGAGGCAAGAGATGGCTGTTCTTGCTGTAAACGCTGCTGCATTCCTTGCTGAAAATGCAGAACAAGAGATGGGCTGCAGGCTGAAGAAACGCAGGTGTGCTGGGCTGAAATCGCTGAGGTCCTTCTTGCTGAAAACGCTGCTGTTTTAGGGCTGGAACTGGCGCCAATTTGCAGCAGTGGAGATGGATGAAGATTCGCAAATTTTGCTCCAAGGTTGCTTGATCTGCTTATGCTGAAAATGAAGCCCCCTTGCCCTTTATATATGCTTTTTAGGCAATCTCGAGGTAGGCCCACTTTCAACCTTCCAATTTATCTGGCAATTCAAATGATGTGCACTTTTAAATGCACCTGAACTTATCTCCCTGCTATTCACTGCTTAGGTATCAGATTGACATGGGGATCGGACCTATGACTTGATCCTAAGCTAATCTATATGATTGTGCTGACAGATGCCCACCACGGTGTAACAACACCTGTCAAACACCATGTACTAACATTTGTGCTAGAGGGTTATGACTGACCGAACCCTAATCTAATGGATACGTCCGAGCATGCACGTCCTTCAAGAGGCTCACAAAAGTGTCGGAACATGATCCCCTAGGCTCTAGACACTGACTTGGCTCTGGATGGTGGACGACGTAAAATGTCCACGTGGCACACCGAGCCCGTGTGCACGTGACATCCCCTCCTGCTTAAGTTGAGGCACCGGTGCCGAGTTGGACGGCCTCCCGATATGACGCTAGAAGGAGTGGATAATCTGAGAAAAACTCCTCATCCACCCACGCAGCTTCATGTGTACCCCGATCCTTAAATTTGAGGAAGTACTGTCGCTTCTTTTTCTTCGACCCGTGCTTGAAACGATGCAAGAGAATCTGCTCCGGCTCCAAAACTTCGGCTTCATCCACGATCTCAGGTTGCTCCTCGTCCGGTACGCTCCTTGGAGGTTCACCCTGAAACAATTTAAGCCAAGAAACATGGAACACATTATGCATTGTCCACGAAGGAGGTAACTGTAGGCGGAAAGAAACGTCATTTACCTTGCCGATGACGGGAAATGGACCGTACATACGAAAAGACAACTTAGGACACTTCTTACCAACTTGCTTCAGACGTTGCTTCATGATCCTCAAAAACACCCAGTCACCTTCCTTGAATGAGACATCCTGTCGATGCTTGTTAACCTGGCGAGAATATGACTCCTGAGCCTTGCTAAGCCGAAGCTTAACACTCTCAGAAATCTCTGCATAAGACTCACTAACATGATTAGCATCAGGAACCTGCGAAACCGACCTAGTCAATAACGACTGAAAAGGACGACCAAACGCTGCCTCATAAGGCGTGCGACCGACAGCACTAGAAAATGTATCATTCAGAATGGCCTGGACTAACGGCAAATACTGTTCCCACTTAGACTGATGATCATGCACATAAGCCTTGAGAACATCAAATGCCAACTGATTGTAAATCTCTGTTTGACCATTTGACTGAGGATGAAATGCAGATGAAAAATTTAACTTAGTGCCAAAATTTTCAAATAGAGCCCTCCAAAAATGTGATGTAAACTTAGTATCCCTATCGGACACTATGGACCTGGGAAGACCACAAACTGGATACCAATGCCTGATGAACAATCGTGCAACATCCTGTGCAGTAACATTGGCCTTGCAAGGAATAAGCATGCAGAACTTGCTAAAGCGATCAACAATAGTCAAACACTGCGTATTCCGTGCACCTGGTGGAGGTAAATTAGTCACAAAATCCATAGAAATGTCTTCAAAAGGTCCCTCGGGAATGGGTAAAGGCATCAACAAACCTTGCTGCTTACCATGAGGTACCTTGACCTTTTGACAGATGGAACACTGCGAGACATAATTAAACACATCCTTCCTTAACTTAGGCCAAAAAAAATATCGTTCAACCTTTTCTAGTGTGGCATTCATACCCCTATGTCCCCCAGTCAATGCATCATGTGCGTCATGCAAAATGGGTGCTCTAAAAGACTGTAAGACACAAAGTCGATTCCTAAAAAACAGCCAACCATCACGGATGGCATAGTTTGATGGCCCTTGGGGATCCAAAGAATCCACCCAGTGCTTCTCAAACTCTGTACCCACATACCGGTCCTTCATATCATTAAAAGCAACACCCTCAATAGAAAGAAAAGAATGACGCTCAAGAGAGAGAATCTGACCTTTTCTACTCAATGCATCTGCAAACAGGGTTAGCTTTACCTGGAATATACTCAATCATACCACCAAACTGCTCAAAATACTGAGACCACCGTGCCTGTCTATCACTCCAATTAGCACTCGGCATAGACTGAAGCCACCTAAGAGCCTGGTGATCCGTGCAAACCACTCACGCCCATAAACAAAATGCTTCCAATGCTTCAATGCATGAATGACAGAGAGAAGTTCCTTATCATAGACAGAGTAATTCTTCTCGGCACTGTTTAGCTTACGAGAAAGAAATGCAACCGGATGTGAATGCTACTGTAACACTGCCCCAATAGCAATATTACTAGCGTCGGTCCAAACTTCAAAAGGCTCATCCCAAGAAGCAAGGACGAGGCATGGAGCCTCTGTGACTGCAACTTTGAGCGCTTCAAAAGCCCCCGTAGCCGCCTCGGTTAAAACCACGCGCTGACGGCGAGTCTTAACACCCTTTAACAAATCAGACAAAGGTGCAACAATGTGTGCAAAATTCTTGATATGCGAACTATATGCCTGACACAAACCCAAAAATGAACGAATGTCATATGCAGTTTCAGGAGGTTCCCATTCCCTAACTTCTCTAACCTTCCCGGGATCAAGGCGAATGCCATCCTCCGAGATGATATAGCCCAAATACGAAACTGTAGTCAGAAAAAATTCTGACTTCTTAGCGGCAATGTAGAGACGGTTAGCAGCCAACAAGGCTAAAACCTTCTCAACATCACGCTCATGTTGTTCCCATGTGGCTGAGAATATGAGAATGTCATCAAGAAAAATAAAAACACACTTACCGACCAAGTCGATGAAGATACGCATCATCATGCGATTAAACGTACGTGGTGCGCCAGTCAGACCAAACGGCATAACGATGAACTCATAATGACCGCGCTCTGTCTGAAAGGCTGTCTTGTAAATATCGCGCTTAGCGATCCTTACCTGATGGTAGCCACTCTTCAAGTCGATCTTTGAAAATACCTTTGCTCCATTGAGACGCTCCAAAATGTAGTCAATGCGGGGCATCGGAAAACGATTCTTGACCGTCATCTTGTTGAGGGCCCTGTAATCCACACATAAACGTGAGGTACCATCCTTTTTTCGAACGAAAAGAATAGGAGCAGCAAAAGGACTTACACTGGGACGTATAAACCCCCGGTCAATCAACTCACCTAATTGACGCTCTAGCTCCTCTTCATTTGCTTTATTCAACCTGTAAGGAAACTTACTTACCGGCTGAGCACCATCTACTAGATCGATCACATGGTCCTCTGGTCGCTCGGGCGGAAGTGATGGAGGTAGATCATCCTGGAGAAACAAGTCATTATACTTAGCAAACAAATCACCATACCTTTCTGGAATGCCCCCATTTCGTGACGTAGGATTGATGTAAATCACCGCCGCCTGTGCTCCACGACGGAGCTCGCGCTTAGCCTGTACATGAGATATGAGAGGAACAGAAGGAATACCAACCTCCCCACGAATAAGTACTGGCTGCGGTACATCATGGCTGACAAGAAGTGTGTTATCGTCCCAACCCATATGAGGCTTGTACCTGCGGAACCACTTAATGCCAAGAATAACATCACATGCGGAAAGCTTAGACACGACAAAAGAACGAGTGAACTGTGCCTGCTGAACGACCAACTTGACATTTTCACACTCTTCAGAAATAGAAGCATCCATGCCTTCAGAGAACCCCTACACCGGTAAAGGTGTAATAGGAGTGACCTGAAGACGGGCACGCTTCACAAGAGCGCTACTGACCACGTCCTGTGTACTCCCTGGATCAAACAAAACTACTACCCTTTGACCATTGATGTGCCCATAACACTTTAGCAATTCCTCTTCGTCAAATTTCCCCTCCTGCTTATCTTCAAGCTCAACTGTCTCAACGGCGTTAACCTGAGGAGCTGCGCTTGAAGATGGAGCGGAAGAAGAGTCAGGCTTGGTGTCTTGCTTAGGGCAATCATTCTTCCTATGACCTCTCGTATGGCACTTAAAGCATCTACCCTCTTTGGCATACAAAGTCCTTTCATCTTTACTTAAAGTACCCCCTATAATCCCCTTTGCTACCTTTTCATCAGGTGTGAGTGTAGGCTTATCAGCCTTTTCCTTACCCTTACCCCTATCTTTAGCATTGGCACTAGAAGTGGACTGTGATGAATTAGACTGTGAAGAATTTGATTGTGATGGGGTGGACTTAGGACTTTGCTTGTTAGCATTGCCAGCCCCATTACCTGATCGTGATGAATCGACAGAAGAAGGAGAAGAACTTACCAACTTGGGCTTACCTTTGTTGTGCTTGAGCTCCTGAAGTTGGGCCAAGCGAACCGCCTCGTCGAAAGTCTTTGGATCGTCGGCCTCCACATCATACTTGATTAGGACATCCAAGCCGAACAAAAATGCCTCCAACTTGTCTTCATCCGACTTACGCAATTGTCCCCCAAGCTGGGAAACGCGATTAGCATAAGCCATGACTGGTCTACCGTTCTGGGACAACGCCCTGTAATCATCTTTAAGACCTTTCAGATATCGTGGGGGCAAGAAGCGGGCTGTCAAGGCATCTCGGAAATCAGCCCACACATAAGTGAGAGGCTTATCCTCGGTCCCAACCGACCGAAGCCATATGGGAAGCCAACTTCTTATCCACCCACTCTTCTTTCCAAGTGATAGCCTCTCCTGTGAGATGCATCATGGCTAGAAGAACCTTCTGAGTATCAGTCTTCTGGTTAATTGCAAAGTACGAAGTAAACTGATGGAACCAAGAATGAATAACTAAAGCATCCATCTTACCGTCATACTTACTGAATGTGATCTTCTCTGGAAGAAGAGAAGAACCTGCCTGCTTTTGGCCGTAGCCGCTGCAATGGTAGCTGCCAACTGCTCGTAGTCGGGCTCTAAGGATGTGCTGGGGCGATCGGCAAGGATAGCTATCATATTGCGCAGGGCAAGAGACTCATTAGCACGGGCTGCCAACTCGGCCTCCACGCGCTTCGCCTCAAACTCCAAAGGCTTCGCCTCCCTTTCAGCCGCTACTGCCGCCGCCTCCTTTTCCATCGCCAACCTTCGCTCTGCCCGTTCAGCTGCCTCCCGACGCTCTTCGCGGCGAGCCTCATCCTGACGCATCATCATTTCCATCATCATTCAGAACATAGCATCCATAGGAGGAGGTGTCACTGGATCAGCCATGGGAGTAGGTATGACTGGATCAGCCACTACTGGGTTCAGGAATCTCGGAGTCTGGATCGGATGTACTCATACGCTACGGGTAACCACCATGCAAGATGAGTGAAGAGGTGAATCAGCCTTCACTCCAAGACCACGCTATCTACTCCCTCGTAGGCGCACTGCTACTGAAAACCTTGCGTTAACAATGCCTGCTTTCTCCTGCGCTCAAGACGCACTGCGCTACCGCAATGGCAGACGTGCTTTCTCCTTGAGTGGAAGGAGCGCTCCTGGGGAAGTCTACGCTGAAACACAAACTCAACACAAGAAAAAAAATTTGTTGCTTTGGATTAGTACTGCAGTGTAGAAGCAATCAATGCTCTGATACCAATGTAAGATGCAGCGGAAGTAATGTGAACGGTTCAGATCTAGCATCACACTTTTACAAATCCTTAGCACTACTGTGCACAACAAAACACAAATAGATAGAGAGAGTAGGAGAGAGACGACACCCGATGGGGTCCCAACTAACCCTCTCAAGGGCCCCCCACACCGTTACCGATGTGGTATTTGCTTTTATTGCACAAATGATGGTACAAGACTGACGCTTGCAAATCTAAATCCTTGACTCCCTGATACCCAAGATACTGAGTGCTTCGGGGCTGATTTATGATGGCCAAAACGGTCCCTCGATGTGGCGATGATGGGCCTCCAATGTAGGGATGTCGGGGGCTGTTTCGGAGCGCCGATGTGAGGTATACGATGGCTGAAAATGGACTGTTTTCTCTGCTGAAAACAGCGACTGAAAACAGTGACAATGATGCGCCAAGATGTAGCCGAATGTCGATGCCGAATGCGCCAAGAGAAGAGGCTGAATGGGCAAAGAGAATGGGCTGAGGATGGAGCAGAATGGGATAGCAGATATGGGCTGAAATGAAGAGGAAGTTGGGCTGGTTTGCGAACCTAATGCGCCTATGCTTGCGATGGATGCTTGGGAAGATGGGGAATGGATCCCTAGCAAGATGTGCAAGACAAAGCAATGGCGGTAAGCAAGATGTTCAACTAACTCTAGGGCTGATTAGGAGCAGGCTGTAAAAACCTCCAACTAACGCAAAGCTTAGGCTATGGAATGGCCTGATGTTTGCGCAAGAAAGAGAGAAGGATGAGGGGGCTGCAGCAACACAAAACGCAGAGGCAAGAGATGGCTGTCCTTACTGTAAACGCTGCTGCATTCCTTGCTGAAAACGCAGAACAAGAGATGGGCTGCAGGCTGAAGAAACGCAGGTGTGCTGGGCTGAAATCGCTGAGGTCCTTCTTGCTGAAAACGCTGCTGTTTTAGGGCTGGAACTGGCGCCAATTTGCAGCAGTGGAGATGGATGAAGATTCGCAAATTTTGCTCCAAGGTTGCTTGATCTGCTTATGCTGAAAATGAAGCCCCCTTGCCCTTTATATATGCTTTTTAGGCAATCTCGAGGTAGGCCCACTTTCAACCTTCCAATTTATCTGGCAATTCAAATGATGTGCACTTTTAAATGCACCTGAACTTATCTTCCCTGCTATTCACTGCTTAGGTATCAGATTGACATGGGGATTGGACCTATGACTTGATCCTAAGCTAATCTATATGATTGTGCTGACAGATGCCCACCACGGTGTAACAACACCTGTCAAACACCATGTACTAACATTTGTGCTAGAGGGTTATGACTGACCGAACCCTAATCTAATGGATACGTCCGAGCATGCACGTCCTTCAAGAGGCTCACAAAAGTGTCGGAACATGATCCCCTAGGCTCTAGACACTGACCTGACGACGTAAATGTCCATGTGGCACACCGAGCCCGTGTGCACGTGACACTATAGTGGCAATTGGCATTCGTTGGATTTTTGTTGAGATGCGTGCCGTTGGTTTGAATAGGACAGTCAAGGATAGATTTGTATGTTGCCTCTTGAAGGCCTCATTGTGGACCCCATGTGTCAGAGCTGAGCTCTCCTCGGGAAGCTCATAGTCTACGGTTTAGTCATTGTATTTGATCTGGAGTGCCGACTATAGTGGCGCCTTGTTTGAGTAGGAGATTGAAAGATAGATTTGCATGTAGCCCCTTGAAGGCTTGAAAGTAGCTCAGACCTGCCTTGCTTCAGGTGCTTCTACACTTCTTCGCTTGCTAACTTCCAAGTGTCCACTTCTGTGCGAAACTGTGAAAGAAAGACAAGTGCTCAACTGTGTTTATGCCCAAGCTATGCTCAATTTCAAAGAAAGAGAGACAGGAGTGGACACAGAGACTAGGCGGGAGACCAATGGGCCTCCCTAATTGTGTATGCTTAATGTAAAGAGATTACACAGGCAAAGAATTGCGATACTGCTGAAAACTGCTGTAGAGCGTGAGAAAACAGAGCTGGCTGAAATGTTCGGTACTACGAGTGGCCAAGCATGGAGCGCTGGCTGGCTGCGAGGAACACGCGCGAAGAGCGAGGTATTGCATGTCAAATCTCCGTTAATGTTGATGCTTTAACACTTAGTTTCAGATGATTGCAATCCCCCAAATGTGAGGCTTCTGTTGTTCTTTTATGATTCTGTTGAGGGCTGGTCTGCTGATCATGACGTCATAAAAAATCCTTATTTTTGAAGCGCTTTTTTTGTCCAACCGAGCTTGAATTTCATACTTACGCATAAGGTACTGAAAACTGCTCTGACTTGCTCATAGGGGATCTGACAAGAGATCGTATCAAGACGGTGAAATGGTCAAGGCTACCTTCATCGAGTGGATTAGGAGTGAGAAGCTTCTATGCTTCATTTCTGATGATCCAGAGGCATTCCCCCTCCCCCTTCCACAAAGTACAGATAATTTGTGGTGGCCAGATATGCGGGATGCCCCTGGGGCAAATTTCAGCTTTCACAAGCATATTTTTGTTGACAAAGCATTGGAGGGCTACGACTATCTCCGAGATGCTCTAGGGTCGGAGGGGTCAGTCAGGAAAGAACCAAGCCATGGCCTTGTGCTTATGGATGCTACTGCTGCAGATCTTGTTCAAGGGGAATCTAGCCACCATGACCCTATGCTTGTGGATGCTACTGCTGCAGACCTTGTGCAAGGGGAATCTAGCCATGGCTTCACACTTGTGGATGCTACGGTTGCAGACCAAGGCGATTTGACAATGGAAGATGAGAACTTGCTGGAGGCGGCTGCAAGGGTTCAAAAAACAGCACAAAAAGGGAAAGTGCACAAGGTCTTTTTCAGAGATCTAAGAAAGGAAGCTTATCTTTTGAGAAAGGTGAAGGTTCTCGAGATGGAAACTGAGCACTTCATTGACATGGTGCAGAGAGAGAAGCTTTTGTGTTTCAACATTGCAGCCTATGGATTGTGTTATCCGGAGTTTATGACAGAAGCCTTAACACAGTCACAGGCCCCTCAGATTTGGTTCCCGAATCTGAGGGAGGAGGAATGCAAAGATTTTGTCTTCAAAGATCTGGTGCATGTCGACGAGATGTCATCGAAGTATAGCGTTCTTGTGGAGAAATGTCTTTATTCAGAGGGCTCTTCTGTGAATATTGATAACGAGTTTTCCAGATCATTTGTGAACTTTGCAGTAGGAAAAGAGGAAAAAGTACAGGACAAGCAAATGAATGACGAAGAGGAGGAAAACAAGGATGAATGGGAAGTGGAGGAAGAATGGCGGCATGTGGTCACTAACAGAGGGAAGAACAAGTCCGTGAAGGAGTTGCTCATCTTGATGATGGACAGGATTGACCACAAGATGAAAACAGTGGATCAAAAACTTGATGAAGTGAATCATAGAGTTGATAATGTGGATCAAAAACTTGATGAAGTGAATCGTAGAGTTGATAATGTGAACGGCTCCTTATTATTGGTGGCAGAGAGAGCGATGAGGTCCAACTTTGGACTCTTTGTGGAAAGCTTTTTACCAGGCTATTCAGTTTTACAGCCCATCACTAGGCTGAAGCTCCCGTACAAGATGAAGATGTCTCTAGAAAATCTTGCCCGTTTGTGTGGTAAGCCTGAAACAAAGCAACTTCGTCAAATTCCAAAGCAGGCAAAAGTAGATATTTTCTTGAGAATTAAAGTTCAGAGCAGTTCGAGTATTTTCGTCTCCGGGAGTGGTGATAATCGACTGAAAGTGACTTCTCCTAGCTCACATCTTGCGTCATTCACACATTTTGCAGTTGCAGAAGTAACAAGGAGTACATTCTTATGTAGTGACCCAAAAAAATACAATCACCCAGCTAAGATAGAGCGCACACCGTCCAGCAAGCTTCTCTACAAGCTAGTCCAGCTAGAGCGGGACTTATTAGCCTGTCAGGACTGCTTCAAAACTTCCTTGGAAGTGGTGGCAGGAGCGTGTGTGATCTCTCCCTCTTTTGCGGAGTTGTACCATCCAGAGATTCTGCTGAATACTGTGTTTTCTCAATGTCAGGCCGGATTAGAGAACCTCCAGGCCTTGCACACACGGGGTCGATTGTGGCTTATGGACGTGTAGGTCCATTTTTGTAAAGAGTCCTCTATTCAAAGATGTATGCTGCCACACATCTTCTTGGTTGGCTCCCCTTGCCCACCACGAGTAAAGAAAGATATGCAGAACCATATACATTTTGTGTGGGATTAAGCAAGTTGTAGTCATGCACAAACGACACACTCACACACATTAGTTGTCCTTTACCTTGATGGCACAATATTTTTCTGCTGTTGTGCTACCCTCTAGACTCTCACTGTAAAATTGCATAATTTTGATGGGTTTATGGCTAGGATGGTTTTTGGTTGAAGTAAAGAAGTGCCTTGGGTCATTATTTCTCTGACTTGGTATTATTGCTTTCTGTACTTTATATGGTTGGGAACTGGCACTCGTTGTAAACTTCTGAATCCATTTCTGCCTGCATGATTGGGTTCATGGATGAGTAGATTATGGTTTTGGGACATTAATAAACTGGGTACTAGTTTTGAGAACCTGAGTATTGGGTTGCTTTTGTTTGTACTGCTTGCTAATGCCACTTTGATATTAATGGTTAGGATTTTGGTCAGTTTCTATGAAATATGTCCTGGTTGCTGGGCTATGTCTGTTAACCTTGACATTGATAGATGGTTCATTACTTGACCTGGTTGCTAGTCTTCTTATTAATCTTGGCCAGTCATTGGTCTAGCTCAATTGCTCAGGAGATTGTATATCATCATAACAGATGTCTGGAGTTTGTAGAATTGTTCTGGTATTGTGGCTTGGCTAAACTGGCTGATGGTTTAGCTTCTCTCTGGTAGTGCTAAGTTAAGAGATTGATACTTATACTTTCATGGGCTGGACCTGCATATCATAAACAGCCAGCTATCTGGATTGTAGGCACCTTGGAATTTACCCTGGGTTATGTACAGTCTTTATTTTATTCTTGAAATTGGATTTAAGTTTGTCCCTTTCTTTGGGAGGTTCTTTTCTGGTTGGTTTTAACTGCCCTTTCTGCATTTTATTGATCTGGTTTTGTTGATTATAAGGACACATTTGCAGCTAAACAGTTGGACCTCACTCAAAATTTAGGGTATTGTTTGGTTGGACTTGGATGTCTATTTTTTTTTGGATAGGGTAACTTGTGGTGTTGCAATCAATGGTAAAATACTTAATCTTGTTAGTATTTGGTAGCTTTTACAAATTTAGATGGTCCTACATGGTCTAGCCAGACTGAAGTGAAGGCTATATGCTCATGATGAATTTGTTCTTATCAATTCTCTCACACCTGAGAAAGCCTTTTGATTGTTGGGTATAGTTTTTGAAGCTGGAAGTTAGTATGCTGGCCCTACACGCTATATCTTGTGGATAGTTGTTATCTTCTTGATTGTATCATCATCCAGCTACCCAAATTCTTGGGCTTTGCCATCTTAAACATTGGAACTTGAACTTACTATAGGATTTTACAGCTATGGTTCAAGTTATTTTGTTGATGGTGGCAAGTAAAAGACTCCCCTCTTCCACTGGATGGTTCATGCTTTAGTGATGAATGACATCAGTACATGACTAATCGCATATCAAGCTATGGAAATGCAAAATCCATTGTGCGATATAGTCGAGGAGTTAATCATCAAAAGAAATCATCAGCACTACTATTGGAAGGATTGGCTTACATCATCCAATGCAACATCCAAGATGAATAAGCCACATAGCCACCTACAAAACTTTCAAAACCAAATGCTAGTGTCCAAGGACGGATCTGAAATAGGTGGGGGGGAGTGTTCTAAGCTACAAACCACTCCAACAGTACAAAGAAGATGGACAAAGCCAATACAAAGACGGGAGCATCGGTGAAGATGGTGGATTAATTTTTGAAACCCCGCTTAAAAACCCATTGTAATATTATTTTCTTGGCACAACTTTGTAATAAAATCTCATCAATGTGTGTTCCGCCTCTTGTAAATAAAGGTTAGAGATCTCCTAAGTTTAGAACTCACTTAAAAAAGCCTAGGAGTATATAAGTGAAAAGCTAGGTTTTTAGAGTAAACCCAATTTTAATGACTGTTTTAGAGGAGCTCTATCAAAGAAAAGAGAAGGAATCTTGTGGCGCTTCCTACACGCATTTTGTACATGTTTCTTCCATTCTAATGCAAAGAAAGATTATTGCCCCTTCCATTGTCTACATTTTCATGGTTTAATTGTTGATTTTAATTAAGAAATTATAAGTCTGTGTGTGTGTGCGCGCTCTAGGTTAAAGAGAGTGTGTGTGAGTCATTAATCTTTGATTGAGTTATTTTAGTATGTGTAAATGTTTCATTGGTATAGCCTTGAGTAGCTCTAGGCATTAATAGCTTCAATGTCATGTATGCAAGAGAGAGAGTGTGTCTCCCTCTTTGTGTGTCTGTGTGTGTGTCAGCTTTCCATTAAAGCTTCCAAACGAATGCAATGTGCCATTAGATAAACCCACTACTCTAATCACTTCCTCTTTAGTTTATTAGCACGCCTTGTGTGAGTCTATGAGTAGGCATTGTCCTCTTGCAAGAGCTTGTGTGTGTGTGTATACAAATGTGCAGGCAGAGTTCTCTCTTCTTTATATGTGTGTGAATACCGTGAGCTTGACACACTCATGTAGCCTCCATGCACTAATCGGGTTGCTCCCTAGCATTGATAAAGTGTATGTAGCTATGCTATAGACATCTGTTGTGGCGATCCGCTAACATTGGCTACATAAGTAATTGCACTACGATATGTGAGAGAACCCGAATAAATTTTGGTACGAGATCTTTGTCAAGATGAGGAAACTGATGATACAGAGGTCTATTATGACACTTCAAATGAGTTGGAGGACACAGAGGTAAAAGATTGTTCTAAAACTTTGGGAGGGAAAAGAGGTAGAAATGCCTTTGTATCAACCTTTAAATGAAGGGAATAAACACATAAGATGATGACAAGTCCAATCAAGGTCCAAAAGAGAAATGCGATGCCTAAAATAGCTAACAAGCTTAGCTATCTCATTCTTGTCAACACTCATGATTGTATCAAGGATAAAATCACAGAAAGATATGACTCAAATAAACAAAATCTAGAGAGTCTATCTACCGAAATAACCAAAGAAGAAAAAAAATTGAAAAAGACACAAAGAAAATTAAACCAACAATGACAAAACTAGACCCTGCAATTTGTCAACACACTATTCCTATGAGAGAAGATGCAAAATCGAGTAGGAAAAGACCATACACATACAATAAAATATTTGTTGATAAAATAAAAAAAGGAAATAGATTAACTTTTGAACGTTGAGTTTATATGTGAAATTGAACATACCGAATGGGTATCGCCAATTGTGGTAGTGCCAAAAAAGAATGGGCAATTAAGAGTGTATGTTAGCCTCAAAAAAGTAACGCAGCAACCATACAAGACATTTATCCACTTCTGATAACAAATCATGTCATTGAGAAAAAGTAGCAAAAAATGAAGCTTCCAGGATGGATTCTTAGGACATAACCAAGTGTCCATAGATCCAAAACACCAACACAAAACCGCTTTTGCCATAGAGTGGGGTGTATTTACATACAGAGTCATGCCATTTGGGTTGACTGATGCTCTTGCCACTTTCTAGGGACTAATGAGTTATGCTGGCTAGGGTGATGGATTTTTGTGCACTATGACCTATTTGTGGCATGTGCTATGACACAAACACAAGCATATTGGTGCGTTGCAACACAACATGGTTATGCACTTCAGTAGTAGAGAGGGTGCATGCAATTGATTGAGTGCTCAGTCATGGAACAAATGCAAGACCATGCCCCCAATGCAAAAGCACAAACTTTGCACTACATTGATAGTAGGCAGGGCACACCTGTCCTATATTCTTGTCACTTTGTGTGGCAAACTCCCCCCAATGCCCTCACTTTTTATTTTTAGTTTTTTTAATGAATTTGTTAAAAAATGAAAAGTATTAATGCTAATAAGCCTTATCTGCAAGCAATACGCAATTCCACCAATGCCGCCCACATAAGCAAAAAGATTTAATAAGGAATTCAAGGGAACCATCTCTGCATAGCAAGTGCACAATAGAGAATGGATTCTTTGCTCCCCACTGCTGTAGCCCTCTTTGACTCATCGCTTTATTTCCTAGAGCAGCCATAGTAGGAAAGGCTTTTGAATTCCTTCATTGCACCCAATGGGCTCACTGAGCTACAGACTACGGAGCCCCAAACTTGGTCCTACTGCACTTTTGAGTATATGCCAATGTTCCCCTTAGTCTAGTGAGCACAAATATGTATTCAAACTCAAATCCACATCAATTTTTGACACTCAAAAGCAACAAATTCACTATGGCTCTCAAAACAACTTTTTTCCAACTTTGCACACAAGTGACATTTTGCCGATTGGACAAGAATTCCTACTTATCCTACTCCTAGCAAACACCTATATGCATCTAATCTAATACTATACTATAAAAAATCTATCTAAAACTCTAAAAATTCAAAAAACGCACTAAAAAAATAAACAGCACAAATGCTCCAAAGAGCATTCTAATTTTGATATAAAGATTCTTTACGCATCTATTTATGCATAAAAATCAACTTCAGTGGGAATAACACTTTTATAAAAATCCTTTTATGCATAAAAATCAACTTTAATGAGAATCACACTTTTGAAATAAAAATAAATCCTTTATGCATCTTTCTATGCAAAAAAATCAATCTTAATGAGAATAACACTTTTGAAATAAAAATAAATCCTTTATGCATCTTTCTATGCATAAAATCAATCTTAATGAGAATAACGCTTTTGAAATAAAAATAAATCCTTTATGCATCCTTCTATGCATAAAATCAATCTTAATGAGAATAACGCTTTTGAAATAAAAATAAATCCTTTATGCATCTTTCTATGCATAAAATCAATCTTAATGAGAATAACGCTTTTGAAATAAAAATAAATCCTTTATGCATATTTCTATGCATGAGAGTAATGCTTTTGAAATAAAAATAAATCCTTTATGCATCTTTCTATGCATAAAATCCATTTTAATGAGAGTAACGCTTTTGAAATAAAAATAAATCCTTTATGCATCTTTCTATGCATAAAATCAAATTCAATGAAAACAACACTTTTATAGTAAAAATTTCCATTATGCATCTTTCCATGCATAGAAATTAAATTCAATGAAAACAACACTTTTATAATAAAAGTTTCCATTATGCATCTTTCTATGCATAGAAATTAAATTCAA
The DNA here is from genome assembly GCF_041138505.1 of Cibotium barometz. NCBI lineage: Eukaryota > Viridiplantae > Streptophyta > Polypodiopsida > Cyatheales > Cibotiaceae > Cibotium > Cibotium barometz. The sequence goes on along the minus strand of NC_141057.1, from coordinate 3,426,782 downwards.
TGAAAATAACACTTTTATAATAAAAATTTTCATTATGCATCTTTCTATGCATAGAAATTAATTTTAATAATTAATATCAGTGATATCCATGCATATTCATAGGTGAATATGTACATGGAGTAAATTAGAATATTTCTTTTAGAATGCACAAACGGTGGGAATTACTCTTTTGGAATAATATAAAAATGAACTTCCTTTTCCACAAAATTCTAGAAAATTTTGCCGTAACCTCCTTTGTATGGCTGACCATTTCTCATTTTTAACATTCTATTTTCTATTTAAATTAACCCCAATTAGATGTAAAGGACTCTAATCTACACAATTTTCAATTTCCAAGAGAGTAAACAATAAGAAAAGTTTAATTAATCTTTTTATTAAACATTCTAGGATAAAGAAAGGCTGAATTGTAAAGAAGAGAAGAGGGAGACTTTTTTATCAAGGCATAAGCATCCGAATTTACTTTAATCAACTAAAACAAATAAGAAAATCAAGAAAACCATAGATTTAAAATTAAAAGTAAGAAGAATTTAGCTTACATAAAGTTTGTAAGCTTTCCTTTGGCTTGAGGGATTGAGGGTTCTACTCTTGTTTGGATCAAGAGTGGCCACCAATTATTTTGGAGAGGATCAAGTCAAAAACAATTGAATTATCAAGAAAATTCAATGTAATTGGCCTGGGTAGAAGTAGAGTAACAGTGCATAAACACTATTAACCTTTTACAAAGGGAAAGGCTTCTATTTATAGGAAAAAGTGAGCCTCTAACCAAGCTAACTGATTCTAGAATTTTCCAGATCAGTTTGGTTAATTTTTGACCATTGGATGTAGATGAAACAAGAGAGAGGAGAGATAAAAACATCTCATTATTTTTGAGTTTAAAACTCCTCCACATATGTGAAATAGGCGCCTCCTTCATGAGGGGAGATCCCCATAGTGAGGTGTCAAAAATGCATCATTTCTTCTAAATATCTCTTCTTTTTTAACTAATAAACCTTGTCCTTAGTCAACTCTTCATCTTATGTGAGAATTTACTCATTTTTGGGGGATTTTCTTTTATTCTTCAATTTATCTCCTTCCTACATTTGGATTAATCTTATTGGTCCATAGGAACCTTAATTGGAACATAATTTAAATTTTTTTAAAAATTTGGACCCTAAGACTAAGGTCCTTTATACCTATTTTTAATTAATTCCAATTGCACAATGGAAAGTTCTTTTTGAATTTCTGTTTCAAGGGAAACCATTTTAGACACTAGGAGGATTTTTATATCCAAAAATATCTTAATTTTAATTACCTCCCTCTAGACATTTTCTCTCTCCAAGCCACAACAGGGTAAAACAAGATCTTTCTTTTATTTCAGAGAGAGAAATAATTATAAGATTAGAAGGGGAGGTTCTTACACCTACACACCTCAAAAGCTGGAGGGAGGAATCTTACACATCTCTTGCGGACATCATCCTTGCCTAGCTTATAAAATTCTTCAGCAATCAATTGATAAGGTGTGGCCAGCGTAATAAGCCGATGCATATTATCTTTGTTCAAGGGTCGATCTTGTGGGAACCCATGAGCTAGATAGTCAGATATTTCGTCACTCCACTAAAGCACCATGCCAAGTATGAATAGACAATCATCTGGAAGGTTATCATCACTCAATGCCTCTTGCCGTTTTCCATTAGGAATTCTAGACATATGGTCTACCAAAACATGTTGTGCTCCTTTCCTCACTGTCGTGTGACCATAAAGCCGAACTCCAAGAGTAGAAGCAACCAACTTGTGATTCTTCCTGTGGTGCAAGGCTTCTTCTCACACCAGATATAATAGGACCTGATTGTCCACAAAGAATACAAATTTACTGGCCAACAGGTAATGTCTGTATTTCTTTACAACATAAACCATGGCCAACCCTTCATGCTCTATGGTGGTGTAGTTTATCTTTGCATCATTTAGTTGATGATGACTAGCAAAGAAAACTGGGTAATCCAATTTGAATTCCCCAGGTTGTTCCAACATGTATCCTATAGCAAAGTTTGATGCATCGATGTGAACGTGGAATACAAGATCCCAGTTGGGTGGTCTTAGGATTGGTGCGCATGAGCTAGTGCATTCTTCAACTTATCATAGGCCTCTTAGCATTACTCAATCGATTCAAAGACAATGAGTAGTCTATACAATGGCCTGGCAATTTCAACATAGAATATGATGAAGTGTTAATAATACCCAACATGGCCCATAAACCGTTGTAGACCTTTGTAGTTGATTGGTGGGGGTAATTCCAAGATTAATTTTACCTTGTTCTCATTAGTGAAAATACCATTTTTAGACATAATGTGCTCTAAGATTACACCATGCTTGACCTAGAATTGACACTTTAAAGGGTTTAAGGATATATGATATAATCGACATCTTTCAAAACACCTTCCTCAAGCACGCCAAGTGTGCTTAGTCTAGCGTGAGTGTGCACACAGATTGTCAATGAATACCTCCAGCCACTTTTGCAAAAGTAGTTCTTGAAGGCCGTGCACATCAGTCATTGAAAGTTTCTGGGACATTGGTGAGGCCAAAAGGCATAACCTTATAAGCATATGTACCCCACATCATATTGAAGGCCATCTTGTGTTGCTCTTCTGGTGCTATGGACACCTAATTATAGCCAGAAAACCCATCCAAGAAGCTGTAAGCTTCTTCACCTTCTACCCATTCTAATAAATGTTCTACATATGGTAGGGGGTAGTGGTCTTTCTTGGTGCTGCATTTGACCTTTTTGAGATCAACACAGACTCTCAATTTTTCATTTTTCTTTGGCACAATCACGATTGGTGAAAGCCAATCTGTGTGCTTGATTTCATAGATGAAATCCGCAACAAAATAAGTTTATCAATTTCCTCCTTTACATTTGCCATATATTTCGGATTCATCTGATACGGTTTTTGCTTGGATAGTCTCGATCCTTCCATGATCGGGATAGTGTGTTGAACAACCTTGGGTGGTGACACTCTTCATTTCCATGTATTTCCAAGCAAAACAGTCCTTGAATTCTTTTAAGAGAGCAATGAGCTCTCCTTCTACAGTTAAGACTTTATTAGCAATATAGACTTGGTGTCCCCCCCCTAGCTTTGCAATATCAACCTCCTTAAATTCACTTAGACTGTCATAAGATGTGGATTAGCCATATTCCTTTACTCTTTTAGCCGTCAATTGGAACAACTTTCATTCATCAATGGTGTATGTTTTGAAATGGTCCAGCATTGAGAGTAGGTCTCGCTTGTCATCCTCCTCATCTTTCGTCCAAGTCATCGCCTTCTTTGCCTCATTCTCAGCTTTAGCTAGAGCCTTATTTTGTTTTCTATGTCCTATCTTAGTGAGTTTAGGTGTTTCTAGCTCTTGTGGCATAGCCTTTTTCTCTCGTTTTCCTTCCAGGGTTATCTTACTCAACTCCTCACACCCATTCTTAGAAAAATCCCTGTGCACCTTAGTGACCTCGAGATATCTTAGCCATTGGACATTCGTAGTAGGGCATTTTGTTGAGTGATATACCTCTTTTGTTTATGCCATCTCTTGAGGCATTCAGTGCTGTTGCGGCCTTGCGACCCAAACCTCTCTACGTTGGGGGCTTCATCCTCTCTTTCCTCTTCTATGGATTGCACATTTACCATGCACACTAAGGTGGTAGGAATGTTTCCCGATTTAACGTACTGGGTTCCTCTGGGGAGAAATACATCTATAGTGGCAAGCACGTGCATCTAGCTTTTGCTAAAATCCGGTGGTGGAAGCAATACATACATTACGGCCTCTTCATCTTCCCATGAATTCTCCTTAACTAGTTGGCAAACTTGTAAGGATGTGGTTTGCTTTGTGGTGACCGAATCATTTCCAAACAGTTGCCCTTCCATGGGGTGTGCCTTCCACGTATGCAAATTGATTTTTAGAAAATCTACAAATCCTTTCGAACATACACCTAGTCTAACACCCAATCATGCACCAATTTGGCTTCCCTCTTGAGGGGTCTGCCCAAGATAATGTCATATGAATCTGGCTGGCGCAAAAAGTACATTACAACAAATTTATGATGGTATCAGAACAAAAAGACCCTAAGCTTAATGTTCTTCAATAGCCCCATTGGTCTTGAGGATGTTCCATCTGCCATCTTGATGATTAGATCTACTCTTTCCAATTCTGGTTTTTTCGAGTTTTCCCAACATCATATGGTAATAATGCTCACACCTGCGCCTCCATCTAGGATAGCCAATGCTTGGTACCCATTGTTGTGGATTGGAATTGTGGCATTCGTATCATCACTCTCATAATACCAGCCCAATCGGTTGATAGGTATTTTGACAAATCTGGGTGTTCCGTTAGCAATCTAATGAGTGGGACACTAGCATCACTCTCTTAATGTTTCTCTCACAGCTAGTATACCTAAGATTAGGAGAAAATTTGTTGTTTGGGTACATTCCTAGGGAACTTAGCTTTGATCATCTTAAAATATTATAAACACTAGGACCAGGCTAAGTTTGATGAGCCCTTCTCAACCCTTATGTGATCCTATGGGCTCATAGAGGAAGTCTTATGGATCTTATGATCTCATTAGATCTCTAACAAGATTTTATGAAATTATATGAGATCTTACATAAATTATGAGATCTTAAGAAAGATCATGAACTCATGGATATGGTATTATGAGATCTTAAGAGGTTCTACAGCTACCCTTTGAAAGCTATGTACGTAGCTTCTAACAAAACACTCACTCTTTCTCACCATTCCCATGCAAAATGTTCTTTCCCATTGTTTCGCAATATCAACACAATTCTTTTGTCCTATTTGTACATATTTTAACTTAGTGCAAGCTTAGTATGGTTTCCCAATTTATTTTTCGATTAATCAATTTGAAGTGGTGAGAGGTAACCTTAGAGATCCTTAGAGATGAAATCTTGACGTGTGGATGGCTGGAGGTTCGAAGCTCTAGAGGTTTTCATATTCTGGAGAGTTCAGAGAGAGGCTTTATATACATTGTGTGTAGGATTTTCTTGTTGGGCAATGACCTAGTGAAAGAGAGATAAAGGCTATTGTATATGTTTTTATTTATTTAAATTTACATTCTAAGAGACGTTTGACACAAAGTGAGAAAAAGATATGGATATGAACACACTGAGAGGAGGAGAGAGGGAGACATTTTCGCTAAGGTGTAAAACCTTACTACTATAATCATTAATTACTGCTGTGCGACACATAGAGAGATAATGTTTCACAAAAATGGTCAACATATTGTTCGCAACACAAAATAAGGTTTAACAGTTGAATATCAAATTGTTGATACTGAATTTAAGTACAAAATATAGTCCCAAAAAGGGTGTGTTCATATGGACAAAATGAACAAAACAAAAGCCAATTTGTGGAATCACTCAACAAAATCAACTTTTCTTTTGGCATGGGATGACCCTGGATCTTTAGAGAATCTTTCTCTCTTCTGTTTACTTTGATCAAATTTGGCTGATTGAGGTTCAAGTTCCGGTGTTTTGAGCTCATGAGGTGTTGGAAAGGAAGACTTTGCAGTGGATTCCTCAACTGGTGGTAAGTTGGGCTCTTCTCTGAGATCTTTAGGTGTTGGCAAGGGAGATTTGGTAGTGGGGTCTGGTTTTGGAGAAGGTTCTTTGGAGGTTGGCTTTGGAGACTTGACAGTCTTCTTGGGGGACATGAAAAAGATATTGAATGGAGAGCCAACATTTGCCCTCTTTCTTTGTTGGATGAACGACGCTTCTGAATTTTAAATTTCACTGGTGAGTGAAATGGAAGACCTTTAGTAGGACTCTTCTCTTTGACAGGGGTCTTCTCTTTGATTGGGGTTTTCTCTTTGACAGTGGTCTTCTCTTTGATAGGAGTCTTCTCTTGAGCTGGTGAAGAGCTCTTCTCTTTAGCAGGAGGGCTAGGGGTTTTCTCTGTAGCCTGAGGGCTCTTCCCTTTACAATGGGTCTTCTCTTTAGTAGTGCTCTTTTTCCCCTTGGAAGATCTGCTCTTAGTAGGGCTCTTCTTTCTTTCCTTCTTCTCTTTGGCAGAGGTCTTTTTCTTTTTGGATGAGCTATCCTTGACATGGCTTTTCTTCTCCTCCTTTTTTCTTTTCTTTGAAGTTGTACCCTTGGCTCCTTTCTTAGGTGGAAAGGGGGAATCAGGATCAACTGGATTGATAGATCTTTCCAAAACCATAGACATTGCCTTCTCCCTTACCCAACTTACCCAAGAATCTGGATATTCATGCAACTAAGGCAAAAGAAAATGATAAAATTTCTTAATATGAGAAAGTCACTAAATGTATTGACCCAATCAATCAATGCTATCATTACATGAACTTACAGTAAGTGTTGTCATTCTAAATCTTGACTCAAGATATCTCCAAGCATTAGCAAGCACCATCCATCCACACGATGTTGAGTCTTTCTGCAAAGGAACTTTCTGATTGTAGTACCTAAAATCTTCAAGTTTGTAGTCTTCATAGGTGGAACCTAGGAAACTCAAGATAAGTTTGGCAGCACTGCAAGCATAAAATATTGAGGGTCAACCAAACAATTGAAAACTTACAAAATATTGCTCTAGAACATAAACCATGGTAAAGTTGATTCTTACATTTTTCTTCTCCCATGAATGGATGCTAAAGAATTCATAAAGATTACATGTCTATCCAATAGATTGAAGATAATAAGACTCCAATGGCCTCTGTGATAAGATGAATACTGCAATTAGTTGTGAATATTGTAATGATGGACAAAAGATAATTGAGTGTGAGTCTTACACTTCAACATAAGGGTATACAATGTAATTGCATGTCAGCATATCAAAGTTTTTAAGTAAACTTGCAAGATCCCCTTGCCTATTGAAAAGGCATTGTGTAACAAGGGGATCAAGAATGGTCACTTGCATAGCCATTGAGTCAGGAAGATCCCTCATAAGACATCTGGAGACATAAACAAAATATATCAATAAAATATGGAATCTAAGAAATTCATCAAGAAAGCAAAAGGAAATCCACACAAACCTCAGACAGATAAAGAGGACTGTGTCACATATCTCAATATTGTGATTCACAAGCATACTTGTGTCTTCAGGGGCAATGTCACAATAAACCTCATCCTCTCCATGGATGGAGACATCTACTACCATTTGACCAGTTACATTCTGATAAAGTTCTGAATTGGATGCATGAAGAATTTCAGCTTGCTGAGAAAGAATGGCATCCTCTGTAATCTTCTCCTGCTCTCTCTCTTTCTCCACTTCTTCTTTAATATCTTGAGCTTTTCTTGTACTATAAGTATGCGAAACATCGTCAATAACAACTAATTGTTTGGGTTGTCTTGCTGGAGGAATATTTAGAATTTCAAAAGCCCTCATATCTTGACTTGGAATGGGTTCCAAAGCTTTGTCAAACTTGTATCTAAGTCTGGACACAAGCACAAAATCTTTGCTCATGAGAGTGATCCTATGAGCAAATGCAGCAGCAATGTATCCATCATTCATAAAGTCGATCAAAAAATCTTCAGCAGCCTCTTGAAGACATATAAGGGCTTGTGACTCCCATCAAACTTTATCAAGATATGTGTTTCTCATTTTGCCAATTAACCTTTCTGATATGTCCCTGACAACCCGCATAAATGGCAGTCGAGGGATGAGAAGATTAGTAGATTTCTGTGCCGCTCTGATCTCTCTTAGTGACTTCACCTGATAGTTTAATCTCTTTCTTGCTGTTGCCCTAGCACGAGGCTTTGGAGGAGGCTTTTCTTGTTTTTCATCGACAACTGGCTTTTTGGAAGATCCTGGTTTGTCTTGAGCTTTTTTAGTCTCCAAAGGGACGTAGACTTTCCTTGCAGTCTGTTTTGTCCTCGCCATTGAAGTTAAAAAAAAAGAAGAAAAAAACTAACAGTGGCCCAAACTAAGCGATGGGGCGGATCCAAATTGGTTGGATTAGCTCTATCGCTTGATTTGGGCTATGACTATAGGAGATAGAACTAAGCGATGAAAAGCTTCCAAAAGGATTGGAATAGCTCAATCGCTTGATTTCGGATATGTCCGGAACAGCGTGAAAATGGAGATCGGCCAAGTGATAGGGGAGGATCCGGAACCAAGCGATGATGAAGGTCCAATTTGTTTGGATGAGTGTTATCGCTTGAATCTGGGACTAAGCGATGAGAAGGATCTGAGATAATCGGATGAGATGTATCGCTTGATATGGGTGAGAAGGGTAAAAGAAGATTCCGAGAATTTTGGAGGAGCAATTTCGCTTGATACCGTGTCGGTGAAAAATAGAAATGTTTTCATGAAAATTAAATTTTTATACCTCGAATCTATCCGTACATAGGACCATCCAATAATGTAATCAATATATTCTACTAAATTTCGTCTTGACTTCTTCACAAAAATGGTTAACATATTGTTCGCAACACAGAACAAGGTTTAACAGTTGAATATCAAATTATTGATACTGAATTTAAGTACAGAATATTGTCCCAAAAAGGGTGTGTTCATATGGACAAAATGAACAAAACAAAAGCCAATTTGTGGAATCACTCAACAAAATCAACTTTCCTTTTGGCATGAGATGACCCTGCATCTTTAGAGAATCTTTCTCTCTTCTGTTTGCTTCGATCAAATTTTGCTGATTGAGGTTCAAGTTCTGGAGTTTTCAGCTCTTGAGGTGTTGGAGAGGAAGACTTTAGAGTGAATTCCTCAAATGGTGGTAAGTTGGGCTCTTCTCTGAGACCTTCAGGTGTTGGCGAGGGAGATTTGGCAGTGGGGTCTGGTTTTGGAGAAGGTTCTTTGGAGGTTGGCCTTGGAGACTTGGCAGTCTTCTTGGGGAACATGAAAAAGAAATTCAATGGAGAGCCAACATTTGCCCTCTTACTATCTTTGTTGGATAAACGACGCTTCTGAATTTTAAATTTCACTGGTGTGAGTGAAACGGAAGACCTTTAGTAGCACTTTTCTCTTTGACAGGGGTCTTCTCTTTGATAGGTGTCTTCTCTTGAGCTGGAGAAGAGCTCTTCTCTTTGGCAGGAGGACTAGGGATCTTCTCTTTGATAGGAGTCTTCCCTTGAGCTGGTGAAGAGCTCATCTCTTTAGCAGGAGGGCTAGGGGTCTTCTCTTTAGCAAGAGGGCTAGGGCTCTTCTCTTTAGCAGGAGGGGTAGGGCTCTTCTCTGTAGCCTGAGGGATCTTTCCTTTAGAATGGGTCTTCTCTTTAGAATGGCTCTGTTTCCCCTTGGAAGATCTGCTCTTAGTAGGGCTCTTCTTTCTTTTCTTCTTCTCTTTGGCAGAGGTCTTTTCCTTTTTCGATGAGTCATCCTTGACATTGCTTTCCTTCTCCTCCCTTTTCCTTTTCTTTGAAGTTGTATCCTTGGCTCCTTTATTAGGTGGAAAGGGGGAATCAGGATCATATGGATTGATGGATCTGTTCAAAACCATGGACACTGCCTTCTCCCTTACCCAACTTACCCAAGAATCTGGATACTCATGCAACTTAGATAAAAGAAAATAAGAAAATAAGAAAATAGGTCACTAAATGTATTCACTAAATCAATCAATGGTTTTCATTCATGAACTTACAGTAAGTGTTGTCATTCTAAATCTTGACTCAAGATATCTCCAAGAATTAGCAAGCACCATCCATCCACAAGATGTTGAGTCTTTCTGCAAAGGAACTTCCTGATTGTAGTACTTAAAATCTTCAAGTTTGTAGTCTACATAGGTAGAACCTAGAAAACTCAAGATAAGTTTGGCAGCACTGCAAGCATAAAATATTGAGGGTCAACCAAATAATTGAAAACATACAAAAAATTGTTCTGGAACATAAACCATGGAAAAGTTGATTCTTACATTTTACTTCTCCCATGAATGGATGCTAAAGAATTCATAAAGATCACATCTCTATCCAATAGATTGAAGATTATAAGACTCCAATGGCCTTTGTGATAAGATGAATACTGCAATTAGTTGTGAATATTTTAATGTCTATAGGCAAAAGATAATTGAGTATGAGTCTTACACTTCAACATAAAGGTAAGCATATCAAAGTTTTTTAGAAAACTTGCAAGATCCCCTTGCCTATTGAAAAGGCACTGTGTAACAAGGGGATCAAGAATGGTCACTTGCACAGCCATTGATTCATGAAGATCCCTCATAAGACATCTGGAGACATAAACAAAACATGTCAACAAAATATGGAGTCTGAGAAATTTATCAAGAAAGCAAAAGCAAATCCACACAAACCTCAGACAGATGAAGAGGACTGTGTCACATATCTCAATATTGTGATTCACAAGCATACTTGTGTCTTCAGGGGCAATGTCACAATAAACCTCATCCTCTCCATGCATGGACACATCTACTATCATTTGACCTGTCACATTCTGATAAAGCTCTGAATTGGATGCATGGAGAATTTCAGCTTGTTGCTGAGAAAGAATGGCATCCTCTGTAATCTTCTCCTGCTCTCTCTCTTTCTCAACTTCTTCTTTGATAGCCTGAGCTTTTCTTGTACCATAAGTATGAGAAATATCTTCAATAACAACTGATTGTTTGGGTTGCCTTGGCTGGAGGGATATTAAGAATTTCAAAAGCTCTCATATCTTGACTTGGAATGGTATCTTGACTTGGAATGGGCTCCAAAGCTTTGTCAAACTTATATCTAAGTCTGGAGACAAGCACAAAATCTTTGCTCATAAGAGTGATCCTATGAGCAAATGCAGCAGCAATGTATCCATCATTCATAAAGTCGATTAAAAAATCTTCAGTAGTCTCTTGAAGACACATAAGGGCCTGGGTCTCCCATCGGACTTTCTCAAGATTTGTGTTTCTCATTTTGCCAACTAACCTTTCTGATATGTCCCTGACAACCCGAGTAAATGGCAGTCGAGGGATGAGAAGACTAGTAGATTTCTGTGCTGCTCTTATCTCTCTTAAGGACTTCACCTGATAGTTTAATCTCTTTCTTGCTGTCGCCCTCGCACGAGGCTTTTCTTGTTTGGAAGGTCCTGGTTTGTCCTCAGCTTTTTCAGTCTCCAAAGGTGGGTAGACTTTCCTTGCAGTCTGTTTTGTTCTTGCCATTGAAGTTTAAAAAAAGAGACCCGATGGAAGTGATTTGTATAATAAGATAAGAAAATAAAGTGGCCCGAACGAAGCGATAGAGCGAATCCAAAGGTGTTGGAAAGGGATAATCACGTGATTCAGGAAATTACAAATGAAGGCAATCGCTCAGCCAAGTGAAAAGGGAGTCCCGAACGAAGCGATGAGGCAAATCCAAAAATGTCGGATAAGCTTAATCGCTTGATTCGGGCAATCAAGAAAAAGACAGAACGAAGCGATTGAAGGAATCCAAATGTCGTGGAAAGGTGCAATCGCTTGATATGGGTAAGAAATGTAAAAGTAGGTTTCGGGAAATAAGATGGACTGATCTCGCTTGATACAGTGTCGGTGAAAAATAGAAATATTTTCAATAAAATTAACTTTTTATACCTCGAATCTGTCGTACAAAGGACCGTTGGATACACGTGTCATGTAATCATTTTTGCCACGTGGCATAAACGGTCACTATTTAAGGTGTTTTTACCACGCTACAAATATTCTTAAAAACTCTATTTCAATTTTTTCCCCGCTTTTGGACCACTTATTTTCGTCAAATCAAGCTGTGCACTATAGTGTCTTCCTAGCCCTATTTTGCAAAACTCTATATTTTTTTGGGACCTTGGAATTGCTAAAGCCCGCCAAGCGATAGAGGAATTCCAAAACTTTTGGACCATTCATTTTTTTCAAATATCTCAATGAGTAAAAGTGTTGCGGGTCGACATGAACTTGTTGAAGAAAGCCCAAGTGAAAAACTCTTGAATGCTATTTTGCAAGATGGTCATGATATGAAGATATACGTAGATGCAGTGGAGATATTCAATCCAAGGTTTTCTCTTTCAGATGCTATTTTGCAAGATGGTCATGATATGAAGATATACATAGATGCAGTGGAGATATTCAATCCAAGGTTTTCTCTTTCAGATGTTTTGTTGAAGCTTAAGGACATTCTTGAAGATGAGTACAAACAATTTGAAATGTCAATTGAAGCTCATTGTTTTCGTATCGGAGACCATGATTTTTGTCACCTTACCGATTTTACACAGCTGTCAGTGGAGAAAGCCAAAGTTACAAAGAGGTTCAGTAGATTTTCAAATAGAACCTCTTTCACATGCCCTTCATCCATTTCTTGTCCAATCCATAAAAAGCATTGCAACCTTGTCCCCAAGGATGTCTCCTTTCTTTTCTTCCTATTTTTGAAAGCAGAAATACAGGATAAAGAGCAACAACCAGAAATTGATGCAGAGAATGAGGAACAAAACTTAAATGTCACCACAGTCTCAAAGTTAGAGAAAAGTGAGATTTTAGAAGAGGAAGAAATTGATGTTCAAGCTGAGGAGAGAGAAAGTGCCAATCTTGATGTTCCAGAATTTAGGACTTTCACTATTACTGAAGAGCCCTCAGAGGAAGCAAGCATATCTGAATCCTCTGTTACTCTTCCAAACCTTCCTTTCTTCTATATCAATGAGAAAGATTTTATTCCTCTGTCCTATCTTCAATGTCTCTTCAATATCAGAGAAGACTACTGTATTGCAGCAATTTCAGAAGCTTGTGAAGTGACCAAAGACTTTATTGATACAGAAGTAGAGTCAAAGGAAGAGTTTTTGGCACTTGATTTGCAAACATCTGACCACTCATTTATCCCTGCTACTACTGATGCACTTGCCTTGTGCCTTAAAAAAGTGGATGAGGGGAAACCTTCCCTTAGAGATGAGGATTTTGAGAACAGGCTTATTGAGTTAGGTATTGAGTCTTTTGGCAGAGATTTCAAGCTTCAGGCAGATTCTGATAAAGTGGAAAGGGTTGGCTCATGCAACTTGATGAAAGACAAAGTAGTAATTGAGGAGGATGAGTTGCAAAAGGTAGCTTCCATTTAATCTTTTGTAAAATGTTATTGTGATTGTAATTTTTTTAAATTGAGGTTTTTGTCTTGCAGATTGAATTGCTTGATAAGGATGATTTTCTAGGAAGAGCTAGAGGCCAGAGTGAAATCTATAGACACTAGGTCAAGAAGGCCTTCATCTGCTCTCATTTACTACTTACCTACATTGGATAAGGCTGTGTTCTGTGCATTCCACATGAACTTCTCTGAAGATGCTGAGTTGCCAATATTTGCCTTGAATGTGTTGTAAAGGTTCATGGGATACACTCCCCTTCAAATAAATGCTAACAAGGTTTTGCTTCTAGAGGGAGCTGCTGCTCTTAGAATCTTTGGATATGCTGCAGGTTTCAATGCCTCAAGAGTAGGATACTTTCTTTGCTACTCTAGCTATGCAGCTGCAGCTGAGGTGTCAGATATCAATCTTCTTGGAGGTTATAGAAGGAGAAAATTTTTGAGATACAGAGGTGACATGCCAAATAGTCCCAAGAGAATCAAAAACTAATGTACACAGTTCCACATTGCATTGACTTGTTTGGTGTCATGGTTGCTCAAAAATCTTCTTGCTTTTTCTCCTCCCATTGAAACATCTTGCAGAACATCACCTGTGCCTCTAGAAAGAACACGATCTTTTTTAAGATGCACTTCGCCACCATGGAGACACATTTGAGAGAGCAAGGCTTCGCATTTTTCTATGCACTCATCTGTAAGTTTAGTCGGCTTAATAGAATATGCATAGTCCAGATAAAGTCAGAGCAATTTGTCCAAGATTCTTATCTCTGCATGCAATGTACATATATTATGCACATTTTTTAAATGTATTGGTAGAATTGGATCCCAAATTTTAACAGAAGTTGGATAATCGACAACATTCACATTATTTCTGGATGGTGGTTTTCCAATCTCATTTTCTGCAAGCCATTCTCTTGTCCCTGTGCTTGCCATGCAATAAAGACATGGATATTTGGTATTTGCTCCTCCACATACACCAAACATACACTTCAACGCCTTGAGGTCGGCACTCAAATGTCATTCCACAATGAAATCACCTATGTCGTCTACATGAAGGTGTTCACCTGCATTTTGGCTCTGAATAACTGAAGGAATGTGTGTATGTGAAAAGAGCCACTTTAATGTTTCATGACTCTCTACTGGCACATGAGCTGATCCAATCCACCATAGCTCCATTTCTGATTGAGTTTTGTGGTATAGAGAATCAAGCTTACCTTGACTATCCAATGCTTTATTCATTAGGGATATAGATATTCTTTCCATTTTTTGACATTTTTGGATTTGAGCTTCATCTAATTTTATAACAAATACAAGTTTTCCTTCACAATCTATTTCTCGAATGTTGTAATATCTCACCATAAAAGATTGGAATTTTCTAATGTTCATCCAAATATTATTATAAACGTTGTATTCAAAAGACGATTTTTTATTTTGTCTCTCATATGGCATTGTTCCCTCAATATAGAAACTCTCCGAAATGTTTGGAAATTTCCTCATTTAATAGAGTTCTATATTTTCCAACATTGTGAGGTCTAGGCAACCCAAAAGCTTTGATTTTGTAATACTTAAGGACCCTGAACCAGGTTTTAGAGATGGCTCTGTATCCCTTTCTACTCACTCCCACTGTGTCATAAACTTCTTGCATTTGGGAAGGCTGGACCAATAAGTCCATATCTTTTAGTAGATGTTGAAAGACTAGTTTTTTTTTAGTTTGATTTTCAGGAAGTTTCAAAAGTTTCAAGATATCCGACCTATTCATAAGCTCATTCAAAAATCTTACCCTTTCCTAAGCATTAGACATGTCAAATCCTAGAAGGGTAGTAACATGATCTCTTACAAGTTTTAACCTTTTTTTCCATTGTCCAGATCTCTCTGTCAAGTTAACTACATCCCGCATTCGTTTTACTCGTGCTCTTAACCCTATTGGAGTTTCTTTTAAGGTTTTCAATTGATCATTTTCTTGTTTCAAAGACACTATTTTGTTTTCAAGTTCTATAATTTTTGTTGCATTCAAAGATAAAGTATTTTGAAGATATGTAATATATTCTGCATAATCAATATGTGATTGAGATAGTCTTGAACTATAACCAAGTAAGCCATCCACCCCATCAATATGTGATTGAGATAGTCTTGAACTATAACCAAGTAAGCCATCCACCCCATCACCAACAAATCTAATCAAATCATGTGGTGTGTGAAAAGAAGGATACCTTCCTGTTTTGGGATCCGGTGGATATAGACTTCCATCTGTCCATAGGTCAATATGCTTCTTTCCTTTGTTGCGAAGATGTTGAGCTTCATTCGCACATGAAAGGGGTCTTTGGTAGACACTCCGTGTAGCTGCATACTCTTGGTTGAGCTTGATATTCAAATGAAACTTATGATTAGATATATCACTCATTACTAACAGAGCTAAAAATATTAGCAAAGCTATTAGAAGATGAGAGACGCAGAAGAATGAGAATGAGATGTAGCTTGTGAAATTCTTAGAGAAGCAAAGGAGTGAAACTAAGAATAAGCTTCTGAAATTTTTTGGAGAATGGATGAGAGCGCGTTCGGAGGGAATGGTCATTCAAAAGTAAGCCGGGAAGTCACTAAAAGAGGACAAATTTCGAGACGAGCCATTAAAGAGTAGCATGAAAACGATATATTTTTTAAGATTTTAAAATATGTACTTAGATACGTGTTCAATCACATAGATACGCTTTAAATATCCAAAACGGCCAAATTTGGAGCCGTTTTGACCATCAACGTTCTACTAATTAGCAAGTTAGCGAATTCCTTACACAGCCCATTTTGAGACATTTTTGGCCCTAATGGAAATTGTGAAGATGTTAATGAAATCCTTGCATGTGTGGCATAGTAACTTGTGAGAAATAGCAAGGGATCAACCCATAGTGCTAGTTTTAAAAATGCCATAAATTAACACAAAATAGGAAACAGCCATGGGATGAGAACTAAAAAGAGCTTATACCTACAAAGCTTCAAAACCAATTATTTTGTAAAAACCAAAATGATAGGAATATATATTTTATTTGGAACAAAATAGTATGTGTGTGTGTGTTTTATGCATCAAAATAGCATTTTGATTACACGACAACCTTTGTGTGAATCAATAATGATATTTAAATGATAAAGGAATTTCCATGTATTTTCTCTCTCTAACTTAGAGAGAGAAAATCATCTTTTATACATCAAAATAGCATTTTGATTACACGGCAACCTTTGTGTGAATCAATAATGATAAAGAGCCTTATTTGAGTATCAAAATGTAATTTTGATGACATTATCCCGCCCTTAAATCATAGAAGTCCTCGACTATGTCGTATATAAGGGAAGAGAAAAATATGCACTTTGGATCCACTTTTAGCTTAATGACACCATTCCAAAGTAGGTGGCTAGCCTACTTGGTACTTGGGAGCCTCAAAAGAGTCAAACCTGGTAAAGCTGAAGTCGGTGCACGATTCAAGATATGAACCGCTGAGCAGACGCCTCCGTCCAGAATCTCCTAGGAAGTAGGTGGCTAGCCTACTTGGTACTTGGGAGCCTCAAAAGAGTCAAACCTAGTAAAGCTGAAGTCGGTGCACGATTCAAGATATGAACCGCTGTAGCAGACGCCTCCACCCAGAATCTCCTAGGAAGACCACTGTGCTCCAGCATCGTACGCCCCATCTCAATGCCATCTCAATGACGGAACGATTCTTAGGCTTGGCTACTCCATTCTGTGATGGAGTATGAGCTGTAGTAAGCTGACGTCGAATGCCATGATCCGCCAAGTAGCGATCAAACTCTTTGGAGAGAAACTCTCCCCCTCTGTCAGTACGCAAGGCATTGACCTTGTGCCCAAATTGCTTTTCTACTTCGACCCTCCAATCTTTGAATGAAGAAAAGGCTAAGTCCTTAGATTTTAGAAAGAAATCCCAAGTATACCTGGAGAAGTCGTCAATGATTAACATCATGTAGGAAGCACCGTTCAAAGACTCCGATGACATCGGTCCACACAAGTCAGAATGAACAAGCTCAAGTGGTTTTGAAGCTCGGTGAGTAGCTTCCTGCGGGAAAGAAAGCCATGTTTGCTTGCCACAAAGACAAGACTGGCACACACTAGTAGAAGCACCACAACTGCTGCTAGCAAACCATAAACCAGCCCGTCCTTGTGTGCCTGTTGCAAAGTAGAGTAGCTCAAGTGGCCAAACCGGGCATGCCACAAAGCATCATCAGCAGCGTGAGAGACTAATGCCATGAACTTGTAGAGTCCACCATCTTGTTGTCCACGAGCAAGTGTAGAACCATTAGCAATGTCTCATATAGAAACCAAGTCAGCAGTAAACTCCACAGAAGCACCTGGCTTTGTCAGAGAGCTGACAGACAGGAGGTTGAAACCAAGATCTAGAACATATCGAACATTGGAAAAGTACCTTTTGTTGAGGGAGGTGCGGAAGATACCTCGAATAAGATACCTTGAATAGGGATAGTAGAGTTGCTGGTAATTACACCGGCACCTTATTGCGGTGATGTGCCTACTCATTAGCCCTATGTATAGATTGCCCAAAAGCTAAAACTGAAAACTTAGGTCGGCCCATCATCGAGTTTTTGAAGAACATGTAGTCATCGAGTCTTGTATTTTGGATCTATTAATAAAGATATGTTCAGTTTATGACAACATTTGACTACTTTGCAATGTGTAATTTAAACGGTTGTCTAGTATGGAATGTGTAGCAATAACCCAGCGATGCCTAGACTTGTGCACCACAAAAATAAAATAGGGTGGTTGACAATGCGAGAACGGCGCAAATTTGGTACTGGACGGTCACAAAACACAGGTGGAGAACTTCCCCAGGCCGAAAACAGACGTGTTTTGGTGCCGCGGACGTTGCGGGGGCGATCGGTAGGTCAAAACGCGCCTGGGGACCCCTTGTGTGTCACGACACAAGATTTGGGGATTTGACCAGGCCGTGGCACACAAGGGGTCCCTCGGGTGCATTTTGACCCCCTGATCGCCCCCGCAACGTCCGCGGCATCCGGTTCGCCTTGTTTTTGACCCGAGGAAGTTCTCCACCTGCGTTTTGCGACCGTCTTGTACCAGATTTGCGTCGTTCTTGCATTGTGTGATGTCACATCACTCCCACAACACTCGACATACCATCACACTTATACAATTTGTTGAACACAAGACAAGACAATTTGGCGAACAAAATACTAGACAAGATAACAATACAATGTTGTGTGGCAAAACTTTTTTCATTAGATTGGCGTTCAAAGTTGGCTAGGTATAGGGATTGTTCCGAAGAAATATTGAAGTTACATTCCACTTTGGGCGCTACTGTGGAGCCTGTCTAGAAATGCAGCTATCTTGGCGAAGACTTAATGCTAGCGCCATGTCCACCGGCTTCAGTGTGACGCGCTTAGCATGGGCATGGCAAAGCACAGAGTCTTGGAAGACGGATACCAAAATGTCTTCAAAAGCCTCCTGCAATGCCTCTAGCGCTACACTTTGGATTTGTGTAACGCTGTCAGACACTTGCTCCATAACTTCACGGACCACCCGACAGCAGGGGGCCTTGGGGATGATGGGCTCTGTGCTTTTTTGGTATTTGTGGATTTCACGCAGAGCCACTGTGCCCGGCCTCCAACGCCGCTTCTTCTGTACTTTAGGAGGTGGTGGTGGCGCTGATCCACTCCAAGGGGGCATGGCACTTCTAAAGTTTTCTCTCCTTTCTTGCTCTGATCCACTCCAAGGGGGCATGGCACTTCTAAAGTTTTCTCTCCTTTCTTGCTCATTGGGTGGGTGCTCCTGTTCAGTAGTTTCACGTTGTTGTCTACTTCCTTCTCCATGTTGCCTCTCAGCCTCCGACCACTTCCCTTTTTGGGGTCAGCTTCCTGTTTGCAGTTACCTTAAAGCGCATCTTGATTGGCGTCCTTGTAGTAGGCTGTCATTCATGG
The DNA here is from genome assembly GCF_041138505.1 of Cibotium barometz. Lineage (NCBI taxonomy): Eukaryota > Viridiplantae > Streptophyta > Polypodiopsida > Cyatheales > Cibotiaceae > Cibotium > Cibotium barometz. Next base: position 3,407,853 of record NC_141057.1, on the reverse strand, counting down.
TCTAGAAGCGTCTAAAAATCAGCAAGCTACCCTATCTGCATGTTCCTCCTCCATCCTCTGCTGCTCCTGTTGCAGCTGTCTGTGTTGCTCCTCATGGACCGTTCTCTGCTGCTCATCCTCAGTCATAGGACCAACAAACTTTGGGAGAGGCGTTGCGCGTGGCATGCATAGCTACATCAACAATAGGTGGCAGATCTGTGAAGATACCGCCGTCACCTTGGTGTGTGACGCTCGCAGCCTGTCCCTCAAACAAACTACTAGGGTTTTGTTGATGAACTTGCACAAAACCTCCGATCTCTTCGCCATGCAGAGCATCAGTAGACCCATGCTCCATGCCTCTTGCATGTTGGTTTTGATGTTGCTCTTCTTCAACCCCCCTAATCTCTCTGAGTGTCAGTGGGTCGAGATTCCACGCCTCTTGCATGCTGGTCTTCCTGCATGATAGCAACTCCCTCAGCAGTCTCCGCGATTGCAAAAATAATTTGAGACGATAATTGTGCCACTCGCACGGCTCTCAGCACGAGGTGTCCAGGGCTATTCTCGGTCTTCCTTGCAGTCTGTTTGGTTCGTGCCATGCAAAGAGTAAACGAGAGTGAGTGAATGTATAAAAGGGAGTTTATGAAATGAACTTATGAAAGTGACTTTAAAAAGTAAAGTAAAGAAAAATAATAAACTTACGTGCTCATATTTATTCCCTTCGAACTCATCTTGACCCACGTCGACATCTTACCTAACCATAACTTGTGTCAAGACACGGGGACCCATCGTGACCCATTACGACTCCGGGTTGACATCCACCACCTCATTGCCTCCCGCGACCTTGACGCCCCACTACATGAGGGTGCAGATGAGGCAATGTTTACGGTCCTCCTTAGCCTTAAGGTACCCAAGTTTTTAGAGCTTTTTTGGTCGCCCATAGTGGGGTAGAACCAATTGAACATCTCGTGCAGGGCATTGCTCGTTCTTGAAATAGGAACCTTTGGCTTGGTAGTGAGATCTCTCCATCCCTTTGTGCTCCATAAAGCAAGTGACCCGTACTTGTCTAGAAAGTAACCCGCATGTGCATACAAAATATGCTACAACAACAAAACAATGCACAAATTTAGACTTTCTTAAGGTGCCACGATTATGCGTATACATGCACTTAACTCTACTCACCATGTAGTGTGTGATATGTGTCTCACCCCAAGCATCAACCATGCACTGTGAGTGAACGTCTCTATGGAAACTTTGAGGTCTTTCACCTCTTGCTCATTTAGGTTTGCACTGAGTGAACGTCTTTATGGAAACTTTAAGGTCTTTCACCTCTTGCTCATTTAAGTTTGCCTTCTCTAATGAGGAAACCATGCTATCCACTGCTTCCCACACCTTTGCTCTCTTTAGACCCATGCGTGCATCGTTGCCTCTGTAAGTTGTTATGTTGCATATCTTTTTCCAGGCCTCCCATTCAGTGTGACTACATGAATTGGAGTGGTTTGAAAGTAGGTGCCTAGACTTGGGACCACCCATGCACACTTTTCCTGGATTATCTTGCGTCGTTCCAAAGCTCTTGGGATCCTTGTGAAGCTTTACCATTCCGCCATGTAGACTTATACTGTTTAGGACTGCCTCCAAGTCTCGAATGCACTCCAAGTGTGCAAGAAATGATCCTTGCACAGCTCCCCTACTCTAGAAGTGAGACTCACGCAAAAGTCCCACTCTCCTCGAAGGGTATGAATGATCTCTGCCCATATCTCTGCAATGACATGGTGATACGAAGAGGACGGCCCTCCCAGCACATGTCTACATCTGTTTCTCCAAATACACCAGCCCATGATACTAGCCACAATGCTAAAAATCTCTGTACAAATCTCAGGTGGGTCTCCAATCAAAGCAGAGAGAGGAATGCTACCTGCATCCTCAAGGGCACAAGTACCTCCCTGCAAGAAAAAAACCACGTCCAGAGCCTCTGCCTCATAAAGAATGTGTCCTCCTATGCCTGGCAACATCCAATAAAAAGTGCCCCAATCGACATAACCCAAATCAGGAGTCATCGTTTGAAAGATCCTGCAAATACCTTTCAAACATGAAGCGCAAAATCACAAGACCATAAGCAATGCTACAGAGTCTCTACGTGTAACGTGATACAGGAGAAAAAACAGGAATAATAGAGAAAATTGACAGAGTACACACCAAACTAATTCAAAGAGAATTGTGTCTCACTCACACTCTCAATCCCACTCTCACACACACTCACAATCGCACTCCCCAATTCCCAATCATAATCGTACTCGAGTAGCACCCCTTTTATTGAGAAAAGCGAGTTCTCTCTTCGGTGCATGACATGCATGAATTTCCACCACAAATCAATTTGCAAAATCACTTTTTTCCAGTTCGAAAGAAGACGTCCTGTACAACAACCAAAAAGTAAACGCCGCTATAAATATCTAAAACTTCGAAAAGATACGAAGTCTTTTTTTTTAAGTCCTAAATTTTTAGGCTATTTTGTACGGTCCATATCTCTCAATCTGGTCGGGTTCGAGACATCAATTTGTTCATCTCGCCAAGCTCTACAACCTTTGTGAGAGACCCGAAAGTCAGATCTTGCTCGGATTAACCAGAAATCAACGTGCAAGTTGGCAAATTCTAGAAAAAACATGTAAAATAGGCTTTTCACAAATTTTTCCTTAATCTACGAGCTTCAACGAACATCAAAAACATAGAATTAGAAAATTCTCAAAGAACCAAACTTTTTCCTTGTCCTAAGGACTACATTTCATCAATACAAAACTTCCTCAAATTCTCACCTTAACACCTTCAAAAGTGGCCCACAAGGAGTGCCCCGGGCCAAAATTTAAAACTCAAAGGAAATGG
>NC_141057.1:3365000-3402500 GCF_041138505.1 Cibotium barometz | reverse complement strand
ATAGTCCACAATGCAAAGTAGACCTCACATACCTCAGTATGCATCTCAATGCATCCAAGTGTGGCTTCCGTGGAACCTGCATAAACTGACTCACCAACCCAACAGCATAGCTCAAATCTGGTCTGGTGATCGTCATGTAGATCAAGCTTCCTACTATGCGCCTATACATAGTAGGATCCTCCAAGATCCCTCCTAAATCTGCACTCAACTTGCCATTCTGATCCAATGGCACGAAAATAGGCTTACAGCCTGTCATACCATACTTGGACAACATGTCCAAGCCATACTGTCTCTGTAGTAATCCAATACCATGCGGTGACCTAATCACCTCAATGCCCAAGAAATATCTGAGCTCCCCCAGATCCTTCATCTCAAACTTCTGTCTAAGCAAGATCTTTACATCAAAGATCTCTCCCGTAATGATCAAGTCATCTACATAGATGACAACAAGCACAACCCCTCTATCACCATGTCTCACATACAATGAGAAATCTGCATTGGCTACATGAAAGCCAATAGTGACAAGATATTCAAAAATCTTGTCAGACCATGCTCTTGGTGCTTGTTTTAAGCCATACAAGGCTTTCTTTAACCTGCAAACATGCTCGGGGTGATTCACATCCTCATAACTAGGTGGCTGCAACATATACACCTCTTCTTGCAAATCCCCATGCAAGAATGCATTCTTTACATCCATCTGATGTAAAGACCATTGCTTTGACGCAGCCACACTGCTATCATTTGGCTACCAATCTAGCTTTGTACCTATTTATGCTTCCATCACTGTTATGTTTTACTTTGTACACCTACTTGCATCCAATGGCTTTCTTGCCTTCAGGCAATTGCACTAAATCCCAAGTCTCATTTCCATATAGTGCATTCATCTCCTCATCCATAACTTTCTCCCAATACACATTTCCAACAGCCTCATCAATGCATGTGGACTCTACAACCTGCACAACCTTTGCCATATATGCATAATGATGTGCCACATAACCATCATAGGTAAACCTCTGCACAGGGTTTTCCACTCTCCCAGATCTTTGCAGCTTTTCATTCATGGCTTCCATAGCCTTCTTTACACCAGGTGTTCTCATAGCTCTGGGATCCCAAGCTCCTCATCAAGGCTCATCTCTAAGCCACTAGACTCTCCATCAACATAAGAATGCCCTGCAGAAATGTCAGGCATACCAAGGGGCTCAACCACTTTCTCTTTTCCTTTACATGATGTACTAATCACATTTACAAGACTGGTATTATGACGCAGCCTGCCACTCCATAGTCTATCAACAGACCCACTAGATGAGGACTCTCTTGGTCCACTCAAAGACTGTGATTGCTGACCTGCATTCTGTGCAACCACACTTCCACTCACATCAGCCCCAACAGCTTCTTTTTCAGCAGCATACCAGCTACTCATCTCATCAAAGACAACATCCCTGCTTACCCTCAACTCACGTGTAGCAGGGTTATAACACCTGTATCCCTTTTGCTCAAGGGAATATCCAATAAACACACATTTTTCAGCTTTTGGATCCAGCTTAGTTCTCAGCTCATCTGGCACATGCACATATGCAATGCATCCAAAGACTTTCAGATGAGACAAATCAGGTTTTCTACCAGTAAACCTCTCCTCTGAAGTTACATCATGTATGGCTGCAGTTGGAGTCCTGTTCATGATGTATACTGCTGTAGAAACAGCCTCAGCCCAATAGCTATGCGGCATATTCTTCTCTTCCATCAATGCTCGCGCAATCTCAGCAATGTGCCTGTTTTTTCACTCAGCAACTCCATTTTGCTGCGGAGTGTATCTGCATGTAAACTGTCTCCGAATACCATTCTTCTTCAAAAATTCAGAGAACTCATTGGAGTAGTACTCTCCCCCTCCATCTGACCAGCAACTTGGCATGTTGCTTTGTCACGGTAGAAACTAAATACTCATCAAACTCCACCTGCATGCTAAACCTCATCACACTAACAAAATATGAAAACCAAGAGAAGGGACAAAGAACCGAGGAGGAGTGCTTCCCCCCTTTGCCACATCGAGAATGATCTCCAACCTACCCTCACTCTATGAATCGGGATAGTGGACTTTTCACCAATAAAGATGTGACATGTTTGCCTCCGAAGGCCCTCTAACAACTCTCGGGAGGAAGGAGTCATGTGCCTCCAAGCACCACTGTCCCGAATCCAGTCCCGAGTATCCCCAACGATGAGACCAACCGCCTTCTTGCTAGAAGAATATGAAGCTCCGGTGTCCATAATCTCCAGGTGCACAAAAGCCAGAGTCTTCGTCGTGGATAAAGCACAGCTAAGGAATCTGCACCTTTCTCAGTGCTCCACTGAGGATATTTCCTCCAGTAGTGACCCTTCTGGCCAAAACTCTGAAATTCTGAAAGTGAATGAACACCTCACTCTTCTTTTTCATGAAATATACCCACACTCTCCTTGTGTGGTTATCATCAATGAATGTCACATAATACCTGCAACCTCCCATAGACATGGTCTTCGTAGGACCCCATACATCTGAATGCACAACATCTAGTGCATTTCTGCTCACATATCTGTTACATGGAAATACATGCTTTGTTTGCTTTCCAAATTGGCATGCTTCATATATTCTCTGCATACCTTCCACTTTAAACTTTGGCAGCCCTGTCACAATCCCTTTAGTCTGCTAGACTTCATTCTCTGCACATTCACATGTCCAATTCTTTTATGCCAAATGTCTGTGTCTGCAACAATTCCTGAACCATTTGCAAACATCGCAGCATTCATTTCAGACATGTCTACATTCAACGTAAACATTCTGCCCACTCTGTTGCCTTTTGCAACCAACCTGCACTTGTCTTTAAAATCTTTAAAATCTTCAACATAACAACCATCAGGGTTAAACCGAACCTGCAAACCCTGCTCAATCATCTGGCCAACTGAAACCAGATTCTTTCGAAACGTGAAGTACATCTGCAAGGTACTTCACTTTGCCATCCTGCATAGACAATGGCACATCTCCAACATGGGCAATTGGATGAGCAGTGTCATCCCTTGTTTTTTCACAAAACCTGGTCTTTCAAGGTTTTTCATCTCCTTGAACCACTCCCCATGACTTGTCATGTGGTTCGAAGCACCTGAATCCACATACCATACATCATCTTTTTGTGCTACTTCAACATTTTCAGACATGGCATTCACGACATGCTGCATAACAAACAATCTTTCATTATCCTCATTGTTTCTACTTGAGGATGCATAGTTGTTCTGCTGCACTTTCCCATTTTGCATGTCAGCCTGCTTCTTGTAACATTCTGCCTGCACATGTCCAGGCTTACCACAATAAAAGCATTCACGTGCATCATTATATTGCCTTTGCCAATTTCCACGTCCTCTTTGACTCCCCCTGCCTCTGAATTTGCCTCTTCCACCTGTGTGTTGTTGATGTTGTTGTTGTGTATTCTGGGACTGTTGTTGTTGCTACTGCTGGCCATAATTTTGATTACTTGTTCGGCCACCTCCTTGACTGCGTCCACGGCCTCCTCTACCTCATCCTCTTCCTGAACTTGTGTAGAAGGCCTGTTGCTCTGAACTGTTTTTGTTTTGTGAAGTCTGTTGGTCTTCACCCAAGCTCTTCTCTTCTATAATCAGCATAGACACCAAATCTATAAAGTTGGGAATGTTTTCTCGAGTCTGAATAGACGTCTTGAACACCTTGTATTGTGGCCCGAGACCACGTAGACAGACTTCCACCTTATCATCATCATCTACTGACACACCAATAGATACAAGGGATTCCACAATACCCTTTATCTTCAATGCATAGTTTTTCACAGACATGCTCTTTTTCTCCACGCATTTTCGACCCGAAAAATTTTCTCCGATAGGACGGAATAGTTGCCCTATAGCTTTACTCCCACGAAGAAAGCTCCTCAATCAGAGATCGTTTGCCGGTGCCTCCTGTAGAGCTCCCGACAAGGGTGTAGTCACCAACACAAATAGAGAAGAGTAATTGAACCTCTTACCCTCGTACCGCTTCCTGTGGTTCTCTTGCTTGCAACTCAGCCCTTAGCATGAACCACGCTCTGATACCATGAAAAGATGCAGGGAGAAAAAGAGCTTGAGCTCTTGCAAGCACACACACACTCACAAAACCCTAATAGAGAACACACAAGGTGAGAGGCTGAATATCTTCTTCTTCTTCACTCAACACTCAACACATCATATACAAGATAAGAGTACACAAAATATGAAAGGTACTCAACCAAATACATAAAAGGGTACACACAATATGAAAGGTACACCCAATATGAAAGGTACTCAACCAAATACATAAAAGGGTTCTCTATAGTGTGAACCCAACTAAATGAGCTAGCGCTATAACTATGCCAATCTCTAAAATGGCTGTCACACAGCCTGTCATCCCACTGGCCGCATATCACCCAAGATCTTACCAACCATGCCAATGGTGGTAGAAGTGTGGGCTCTATCCCCCAGGCGGGTCATGAGTGTCCACCGCCTCACTAGACGAGCTCGATATCTCAACATGAATGTATGCATGTATATATGTATATGTATATCTATATATGTGGATATATATATATATGTATATATATATATATATGTATATATATATATATATATACATACATACATACATACATATATATGTTGGTATGTCTGTATATATTTTTCTGTATATCTATAAATGTATGTATGTTTATATATATATGTAAATCTATATACATATTTATATATGTATATGTATGTTTGTATAAATGTATATGTATATCTATGTATGTATGTATGTATGTATGTCTGTTTGTATGTATGTATCTTTATGTATATATATATGTATGTATATATATATATATATATATATATATATATATATGTATGTATGTATGTATGTATGTATGTATGTATGTATGTATATGTATATGTATGTATGTATGTATGTACGTACGTATGTATATATGTATGTATGTATCTCTCTCTCTCTCTCTCTCTCTCTCTATATATATATATATATATATATATATATATATATATCTATTTATCTATACATACATACATACATACATACATATATATATATACATACATACATACATATATATATATATACACCTATACATACATACATACATACATACATACATACATACATACATACATATATATATATATATATATATATATATATATATACGCACACACACACACACATGCACACACACACACACACATATATATATATACATACATACATACATACAAACATATATAAATCATAGAAGACAACCACTTTACAATGGAGACCTAAAGCTCTGACGAAGTCAACTACAGCTAAGCCTACTCATGTTCTAACCACTCAACAAAATCTTCCCACTCAGTAGCTACCTACCAAGACCGAACCAGCCACACCACGGAGGAGAAACAGAAATGGATGCAACCTTAGAGCATGAGCTCAGGGGGGTCACTCATAAATATGTAAATGTGTCACATGAGTTCAACAGAAGAGATTTTTAAAATACCCTTTTTACATATTTTTTACATATAGAAGGGTGCCATATAAAGGGGGTATTCACAGTTGAATAGAAAAAGGGGATATTCACAGTTGAATAGAAAAAGGGTGTGCTTTATTCAAGAAAAATTCACAGATAAGGGTATTTTTAAATAGTCCTTGAATGCAGGTGATATAGAGGGTTTACACATAGTGAACCGCCCGAGAGCATGAGGTGCTATAGAACTTTTAAACAGAGTTTCCTACTTAAAATTTTATGAACTCCTTAAAGGATTATTTCCACATAGTGAGGGTATTGGAAGGCATTACAACTTTGTTGCTAGTTCTTGTGCAAGGAAATATAAAACACTCCTTCCAAATGTATTTACATATGGCTATTCTTGTGCAAGGAAATATAAAAAACTCCTTCCAAATTATTTTACATATGGCTATCTTTGAGTGAAACTTTGGTAAAACATTACATGGGATGTACATATTACATACACAATTTTCCAGCAACTTTATATTTTGACCAATATTGGTGTTGTGGTGATAGTAGTTAGCTACTCCCTCTACTTTTGGTTGATAAAATGCATCCAAAGAACTTAAAAAAGATTCAATCAACTTTGTATCTTTGACTTTTTAAGTATGCTTCTAAAGGAGATTCATCCAACTTTGACTTGGTATCTTTTTGAGTTTGGTTCTAGAACAATGACGCGCTAAAAGCATGTATTACTTGGTAGGAAGGTGGTAAAACTATGCGGTATCTTCATTTACCTTTAGCCATCTAGGAGAGGGTATATCTAAGTGTCAAATTATTTTGTGTAGTAAATATCGCAACATGGCATTGATAAGAATGCACGTGTGAGATATTTTTATAGGCATAGAAGGTGCCCTCTTCACAAGACATACACAGAATGCATGTTTGAAATATAGTGTGATTTGGCTTAACAAATGTCAACATTTATTTCATGTTATGTATGTGTAAAATTGATAAAAATTACACAAGATATCAATGGGCATCTAACCATTGGTGGTAACATTTTTATGGTTCTCTTGATGTAATCTAACTTGATTAAGAAATTGGGAACTGACTATCACCAATTTCGTCCATGATTACTTGAAAAGCACACCTTCCTTGTTTTGGCTGGTTGATCACGAGGAATGGTGCAATCTAGGTGATCTAGCATCCATTACATGTACATGTGTGCACGTTGCTGTATGGAAAACTTATATTATGGAAAACCTAAATAAGCCTAGGTATAAAGGACATGAAATCCAAGGTTATTGTCTTATGTAAGTGGCCGACTACTAAAGGAATGTAAAGATTATATATGTGCACATTGGTTGTGCACCATTTATATGAGCCTAAAAATAAAGGACATGAAATCTAGCTTTGTTCTCTTATGTTAGTGTGAAATTACTTAAAAGAAAGTACATATTACATAAATCTAGAAGGGGACTAGGTGGCAAGCCTTCACCTCATCACTTAGGACTTGTGAGAGGCTTTTGAAACCTATACATGGATCTAGAAGGGGGCTAGGTGGCAAGCCTTGAGCTCATCACTTAGAACATGTGAGAGGCCTTTGAAAGCTATATGAACCAAGGGATAAAGGACATGAAATATAAGGTTCTTCTTTTATGCAAGTGGCCAATTACTTAATGACAAGATAAAAATTACATGTGTGCACAAGGTTGTTGCAAGATCAAGGTGTCCAGTTACATGTGTGCTGTGCATTGGTTTATGGAAAAACTATATAAGCCTAGGTATAAAGGACATGAAATCCAAGGTTGTTTTCTTATTTTACTTTTTTTCAAGAAAAGAGATTACTATTAAAAAAAAACCACCTCCCTAGGCCAATATAGAAGTATCAAAGGTATCACCAAAAGAAATAAAACTAGGTAGTCCTGGGCTCAAAGCTCTTAAGGAACTTCCTTTTTACAACTTACTTTTTACACTTGATCCTTTCAAAGCTCTTAAAGAACTTCCTTTTTACAACTTACTTTTTACACTTGATCCTTTCGGATCTCCTAGGCTCCTTATTAGGAAGCACATTATAAGATTCTACTAAAGTAGGAAACATCTCCTCATAAGAGGAACTATCTCCAAGTGTGCTAGTGCTAGCCTGCTCCTACAAAGGATCCAGGCTCAGAGAAGGTGAGTGGGCCAAAGTAGAAGGAATCTCCAAAGAGGGCTTTTGCCTATAAACCTGCAAAACAGCTCAGTACCTCTGATCTTCGAGCAAGCCTTTGCTTCTCTCCTTCTTGCCTTTTGTGCCTCAAATCTTTCCTTACCTTTACTCCTCATTGTCCCTTTGCATGGTTGAGGTGGAGTCTCCCTAGCCTCTTCTGCCACCTGTCCTTTCAAGGGCACTCCACCGCAAAATGACCTTTCTTCCTGCAAGCAAAACAATGACCTAGGAGGCCTTCAAAGAAAACTCTTTGCCAAATTTCTCCTCCATGAATACATGGCATAGAGAGAAAGTGCGGAGGGTCCTTCACAAAAGAGGGTGATAGCACCGACCTCACTGAAGGAGTCTTGTCCTCGTCTACCACAATGCTATCACCAACTACATGGCCAAGCCTGCTCCCTGTCTCCTGTAAATAAGACATAAACTCGGGGCGAAGTCTTAGAAACCTTGCTCTAACTACAAGTCCAGCATCCAAACTTGCAAAATCCATGCCCTATGTCCATCTACCAATAAAACCCATTGTTGTATCAAGGTCCATAGGGCTCCTTGCCAGAACTTTGCTAGCTTGAGCATCTGACTCAAACTAAACCCTAAAGCAGCCTCTCCCAAGATGGGAGACACGCACAATTCTGAAACATAAATCCAATAAGCACACTTGCAAGTAGTCTTGAACCACTCTGCACAAAAAGTAGGCTCCTACTACCTTCTTGCAACCCAAGAAACAAGACTCCAAGAGTCTTATTGAACTCTGCATGGTGCAAATAGAACCTAATACCAACCGTTGACATGATAGTGGATGTGGGGGAAGCCATGTGCGGCTTGCCTATGTCAATTCTCCCATAAGGAGAGCCGATGCCAACAATACCAGGTGCCTCAAAAACAACCATTGAATCCATCCGCAGAACTAATTTTTACCTAAGAAAAATAAGGGGAGGCCAGAGGAAGTGAGAAGGGGCGACAAAGAAGGGTGTGCACGTGCGGAGAGGTTGTGTGTGTGAAGGAGAGGGCGGCAAGGTGAAGGCTGTAGCTAGTTGTGCATGCAGGAGAGGGCAACGAGGAGAAAGGCTGTAGTGAATGAAAGTTCAGCATAGCCAGCTCTGCGCGAAGGAGAGGGCGGTGAGGTAAAGGCTCTAGCCAGCTGTGCTTGAAGAAGGGGGTAGTGAAGAGAGAGGCTGGAGCGAAAAGAAAGCGATGGAGGTAGTTCAACACAGATAATCTCATGGCTACTAGGGTAGCATGAGCTAGTGTTGGTTGTTTTCTTATGTAAGTAGCCTATTTCTAAAGGAAAATGTAAATACTATATATGTGAACATTCATTATGGACCATTTATATGAGCCTAAGAATAAAGAACATGAAATCTAACTTTGTTCTCTTATGTTGGTGTGAAATTACTTAAAAGAAAGTACATATTAAATGGATCTAGAAGGGGGATAGGTGGCAAGCCTTGACCTCATCACTTAGGACATGTGAGAGGCTTTTGAAACCTATACATGGATCTAGAAGAGGGCTAGGTGGAAAGCCTTGACCGCATCACTTAGGACATGAGAGAGGCTTCTAAAACCTATACAGGTTTTATTCTCTATATGAGTAGCTAAGCAAGTTTGAGAGGTTTTTGCAACCTTCCTTTATGGACCATCCTGTGTTGAGATGTCAAGCTCACTCATGCCACGAGTACGTGACCGTTGGCGTGGAGGTATTCGACACCGATATATCTCTTTGCAAAGATTCTACAGCTCGACTACACGACTAGTCCTTACCTACCTCCCACCTCACTTTAATGTGTTATGGACCACTTATATATACTCTACTATGTTTGAGTTTTATGTTATCTTCTTTGTAGACCTCTTTTGAGTAGTGAAGAAGAAGAAGAAGTTTCAGCCTCTCACCTTGTGTATTCTTCTCTAGGGTTTTTTGTGTGTGTGTTTTGCTTGCAAGAACTCAAGCTTCCTACTCCCCTACATCTTTCCATGGTATGAGAGCTTGGTCTAAGCTAAGGAGTTGGGAGGCAAACACAAGAAGCGATACGAGGGCAAGAGCTTCATCCTCTTCCCCCTTTGGGTTGGCTACTACACCATTGCCGGGAGCTCTACTAGGGCGGTGGCATACGACATCAGATTGAGGAGCTATATTCACAGAATTGAAGGCGTAGGCAACCTGCGTAGTCCTTTAGGACTCAATTTTCTTGGCCAAAACTGTGTTTTGGGTTCATCTCGATCTTCATTTTTGAGTTGGAGTGCGTTCTCATGCAATATTGGTAAGTGTTGATATTCTGTAAAGCTCTGTTTTTTGATCTGCAGACAACAATTTTAGATGTGCAGACACTGTGTGTGCTACATAAAATTGTAACAGAGCTACATGGGTGTATGTATGCACATTGTGGTTGCTATCTTTGAAAGATAGTGTGAATTTGGTCAAAGCTTTGTTGTGGTGTTCTTTGATGATATTCTTGTTTTCAGCGAGAACCGTCAAAAGCATGAGCAACACTTGGAGCAAGTGTTTAACCTTTTGAGAGAAAATGAATTGTATGTCAATCCTGAAAAGAGTTCTTTCTTTCAAAAAGAGATTGAATACTTAGGCCATATAGTGTCAGCTGAAGGAATCCGTGTGGATCCTAAGAAGATTGAGTGTATAGCCTCTTGGCCTACACCTCGAGATATTCATGACCTTAGATCTTTTCTAAGCCTATGTAGCTACTATAGGAAGTTTGTCAATAATTTCGCTTATATTGCACATCCTTTGACGGAACTTCTCAAGAAAACTACATTTTTCCATTGGACTGAAAGTCAAGATAAATCTTTTCTAGTACTCAAGAATGCATTAACTCATGTACTAGTTCTTACACTACCTGACTTTCAAAGACCATTCTTTGTGGTAGTAACTGATGCTAGTGGCAAAGGTTTTGGTACTGTGCTTATGCAAGACAACCATCCTATTGCCTATGAAAGTCGAAAGCTAAAACCTGCTGAAACAAATTATAGTACATATAACAAGGAATTAGCAGCAGTTGTGCATGCCTTGAAGATTTGGAAGCATTACCTAATGGGTTCAGAATTTCTTATCAAGACTGATCAACAAAGCATTAGGCATTTGCTTTCGCAACCCCTTATTTCAGATAGGCACATCAAATGGGCATCTTTCATACAAAGTTTCCAACCCATACCAACTTGGAAAAGAAAATGTTGTTGCCGATGCTTTAAGTAGAAGACCACATATCAACAACATTTTCGCTTGAAAGTGAACCATTTGTACTTATGAAAGAAACTTATGAAGTAGATCTAGATTTTTCTGAGATATGGATCAAATTGCGTGAAAACAATTGGACACCTCAAGGAAATTATTCTCATAATGATGGCTATCTTTTCTTTGAGAAAAGATTATGTCACGTAGGCTGTAATGCCTATGACCGACGGCGGCAGACCGGATGGCCATGTCCGGGGTTCAGTGGGAGAGGACGCCCATGCGGAGTCATGGGCGGCCAGGCTAGTGTGGACGGCAGGCCACACACTATATAGCCTGGGGGATGAGGGGCAATCCTCATTCTTCCTCTATGGCTGGGTGGTGAGCCAGAGGCCGTCCCCTCTTGTGGTAACGCCCGTAGGGAATGTAACACTGGTATCAGAGCCTGGTTCGATGGGATCGTCAGAGCCCGCGCATGACCAGGGGACCGGAGCCCACTCGATGGTTTTCGACCATTCGTCTCCTTATCCTTATCTCGAATGGAGGGTGTGGAGGGAGGTGGCCATGGAAGAATGGAGGGGAAGAACTCTCTCTCTCTCTCTCCCCGTCACACACAGCAAGCAATGGAGGTAAGCAATTTTCGTTTTTTTCTATACGATTGAAATTTTTTGCGTGAAGGTCTGCCAAAAAAGCGTTGAAGCTGTGTGGAAAAGGGGGGGGGCGCAGAGCCCATGTGGGGCACAGAGCCCATGGAGCTTGCGCTGACTGGGTAAACCGCCTTCTTTGAAGGGGCTGACTGGGGAACCCGCCTTGAAGGGGCGAAGAGCAGCCCCCAGAGCGAAAGGCAGGTGCAACTAAATTAACTCTGCGTGGGGGGCTGAACTAAATGTCCTACGTAGCGTGGGTGGGCGAAGACCACCAGCCCACGAAAGAGACCCACCGTCTGGAGATGCTGCTGGAGGCGAAGAGCGCCCGTTTTGCTAGTAATGCGCCGTGTGTGTGGGGCGAAGCAAGCCCAGGGCAAATGGCCAGCCCAGGTGGCTACGCAGGCGTGTGGAGCTGCCACTGTCGCATAGAGCACAAATGTGCGAAGATTAGCAATCTGCCCGTTGACCTGCGTGTGGGGGGCGACACCAGCCCCAAGGCGAAGAGTAGACTGCGAAGACCTTGCGTTGAAGGGGCTTGTCTTGTAAAGGCGAAGAACCGCCCGAGCGAAAGCCACGACTGAAGGGGGCGCCTGTGCTGCGTAGCCAGCCAGGCCGGCCAGCCAACCAACCAGGCGACGGCGGCGACGGCGCCGGCCAGCCAACGCCGGCAAGGGGCAACGGCAGCCGACCGGCCCGCCATCAGTAGGCAGCAGCCAACCAGCGCTGCAACGGCCAGAAAAAAAAAAGAAAAAAAAAGAAAAAAGAAAAAAAGGATTAAAAAACCTATATATTTTTTTAAATATATTTTTATTGCTCATTTTTATGAAATTAAAAATGAGAAAATTTCAAACGAATCCTCTCTTAAATACGGAGGAAAGATCTGGCAGGGCACAGCCTCTCAACCATTTTTATTTTTGTTATGAAGACTCTGGGAGCGTAGCCTCGCCAGATTTCAATTTACACTTTTGCGAGCGTCGTCTTACTAGAGTTAAAGTTTTGTTCGGACAAATTTGTGTTTGTTCTGTGGTGACAAACAAATGTGTTCTTCTCTAGACACACCCCACGAAACAAACCGAACACGGCCGTCGTGCCGTGTAACCGTAGTGCCCGTTTTCCACGAAAGAGACCCACCGCACACGGCCGTAGCGCCGCGTGCTAAAAGAGAGACAAATCCCACGGTTGTAGTGCCGAGTCCTTCGAGAGTGAGCCGTTCTATTTAAGCTGAGCATAGACTTAGTGTTGACCATCAAAGTCACGTAGTTTGGCTATAGTGTAAATCTAAAACTGCGATGTGTTTTACGTGGGCTAAGAGGACCGGCAATGGCATCGGTTGTGCCCAAATTAGACGAAGTGCTTATCACGAGAAATCAAAGTAAGCCTAATTGAGCCGTAGTGCTCATAACCCTTCATAATCTTTTAACAGTTGCTAGAAGATTGTGATAAACTTTGGCAAATGAGAACCATGTACAAGCGTAGTCTTGATGTGGTTATGCCTTGTGTCCAAACAAGTTGCTTACTGTTTGTAGCAACAAGAGAGCCTTGGCCCGTAGAGGCAAGCTGGCCCTTGTTGGTAGTAACAAAATAGTGTCACTACTTGGGCCTAGAGAGTAGTGACTAGTTTGATTTAGTCACGTACATTGCCTGGTAAAAGTAATCCCTAAGGTGTGTATTACTTGGGATTAAGGGGCTAGTAGTGCTGCTAGCAGTACTCAACTGAATGGTTTATCTAGGAGTACTAATCTGAAGGATTAGCGTACGCCTAGATAATAATAACAGATTTAGGATTGATTTGTAGAAATCAAAGGTAAATCTGAAGGGGTTTAGTCTTGAGATGTAATGCTCAATACCCTTATAAAACTTGATCGAAGAGAACTATTCTTAAACTCACTAGCATGGTTTTCTCTTCTTTTTATTACCATGCGTCGACATCCCACTGCTCGAGAGTTTGTGGTGATCTTTCGAGGGGAGAAAGAGCCTTTTTATATGTCACATCAATTGGTTTGGCGGTAATTTGATGGTATGGGACATCAAATTCTCACGGAATCGATTGTAGTCTTGGTGGAATGGGACGCCAAGGCTTGTGCATGTAACTTGACTCTTTGGCAGGTATGTATGTACACTTGTCTGTATAGTGATAAAGTGTGCAAGATAAAATTTGAACTTTGAAAATTACCAAATATAGCCATAAGTTGGGATAAAACCCAGTTTACAGAGTTCGGAGAAGCTCTAGGTAGCAAGACCATGATGGTGTACTAGTGCTAACAAAGTGATTTAGTTCCGGAGTGATCTAAATCTAGAGGTTAGCAGTAAGACTAGTTTGGTTGGACAATTTCATGCATGGGGGACGCCCTATAGCATTTTGCAAGTGTAGTCTTGCCTATGTTCAACATAAGTGTGCAATTGTGAGCACATTTTAGTTGCTACCATATGAATTTGGGAAATATATTACTTTCCTACATAAGCAATTGTAATATTGCATGACAGGCTATTTTGCTTATAAAGTTCATGTGCGTGTAAACCCTATAAGTCGTATGACCCCTGGGAAATGAGTGGAGCATTTCTAGGATTTAATAAGGTTTTACATGGCAATAGTGAGTAGTATCTCACTCCAGATGAGCCTGGTTGTTGTTAGTATCGGATCCGACATGTGTAGTGTACATAAACTCGGGCTGAGTTAGGATAGAAGGCTAAGCCGGAGGGCTTAGTGGTAAATCCTACTGTATCTGGTGAGTTTTGACTTAACCGGAGTGTTAAGAAGTAAACTCAAAGTCTGGGACTGAACCGGAGTGTTCGGAGGCAGACATATCTTTTGTTAAATCGGAGAATTTAGCAAAAGATGAGCTTGGGGTGAACCATGGTACCCAGGAAAAAAGCTCTTCACACTAAAATTGTGCACAATGATTTTAGGGTGATAAATATCCATCGCAGGAATGTTTTACAACTTTCCATAGATGATAGATGAAGACCATGTACTTTACGGAGTTAAAGTACATAGGTGGTGACTTCGGCGCCACATTTTTTGTAGGAAGTCACCAGTGGTGTGGTTAGGTCAGCCGAGACTCCACAAGACCTATGCACTAGTTTTTAAGTTGACCTCTATGATAAGGACGTCCAAAAATTCGTGTTGTAATACCAAAAATTGTACTGCAATGTGCAATGGAGGCGTCAATTTGTGTAGTCACTTCTTAGCACAGCAAGTGACTTAAGCATCTTGTTATAGATGGCTGTATATGGTACTCCCACTCGGGGGAGGTACGCCATTGGGTACGGAGTTACTCACTACTAGTATGGAGCTACTAGTGGGTACGTAGTTACTCACTACTAATACATAGCTGCTAATAAAATTAAGATCCTCGAGTGAAAGATACTCTAGATCAACATTTTAAATTACCGAACCACAATCCATGAGTATCGAGGTACTCATAAATATGTTGACGTTGCTCAAATCGAGGGACCGATTTGTTCGATGGTATGAAATAAGCAAGGAGAGTGGAGTAACTTAAAAGTTACACATCACTAGTCCTAGTGAGTTGTCGAGGTCATCCGTAGTTTGATGATCCCCTCTACCTATCAGATAACATTCAATTTTGCAAGCCCTAGCATTTAATCCGTAGTGATTATGAGTTTGGTGTGAGATATGGTTATGAAGTTCTTACAAGAGTACTGGTTTATTTGCTTGTCATTGGTTATAGCTTGGTAGAGATTGCCACCTGTGATGGGTAGGTAGCTTTGCCGCTATAATGAGGAGGCAGCAAATAATGTTCTCATAGTTATACTTCATACCAACACCAAACAGGGATAGGATGATATTCCTAAGTTCATCATCACGAAGTACTGTGATGTTTGCATTTATATTGAATGTATGATGTAATGAGACATTGGGCTTGTGTAATTACCATCAATTATCTAGCAACCTATGGCTTCGCAGCAAGCTCAGTCATTATCTATGGATTGATAATGTGGTTATTAGTAGTTTGGAATTTTTCTTGATAGATGGTACAACCTACCCAAATAATTCATAAGTGTGTAACTGCTTATGAAGGGTAATAATATGCAACAATGAAGCACTTTGTTACAAGTGTGAAACCACTGATCTGTTGCAAAGCAGTTTATCAATAGTACCACCATATGTGCGTAGACACTATACCACATCTTCGTTGCAAGATGTTTAAAAGTTTCTTGGAAGGACTCAAGAATATAACATATGATATTAAACATGGTCTAGAATTGTTCTTGGACCTATGACACTAGCGCGCGTAGTCCGCTTGAGAGTAGAGTTTTGAGGACAAAAACCTTTCTTGAGGGAAAGGAGGGATATCCTCAAGTATCACATAAACTCGAATACTTGTGTGAGTCCAGACAATACTTGAAGGGATGTGTCTGGTAATAGCAACAAAGAGTTGTAAGTGATTGGATGTAACTCGAGACACCCGTAGTGGTGCAACAATCTTTATCAAACATCTCCACATACTATATGGTCTGCCCGCATATATAGTATGGCATAAGAGATAGGAAGTTTGATTGTTATATTTGAAGGGAAATCTTCAAAAAGTTACATTTACTCTGAGTTAAAGTGGAGTTTAACCATCCGTAGATTGATGGTAGTTAGAAACTCAACAAGATTCTAGAGCATATGCTTGTGCAAAGATGTTACTGTAAGAGAGAAAGTATCTCTCAGCTTTAGAACTAATCCTTGTGATGCATGATTAGATTGGCTCTAGTTTATTTCTCCTATAACCGTAGAGCTTTCCAAGGAGATGTTTTAACAAGTTGGTGATGCAACATGGTAGCGTAGTCTACAAATATCTAGTAGCATGGTCTAAGAACTTGCGCTACTAGAATGCTCTCCAGTACATTAGCTTCTGTGCTAATGACATGATGCAAAATCAAGGCATGAAATTTGCCTTAAGGTTTTGGTTGAAATACCAAATCATGGCTTATGTGAGCATGATCATGGCTTGTGTGAGCATGATCCTGTCTTTACAGAGGTTTGGCGCGCTGTATGCGTATGCACTTTGTCACAGCCTCGCCCACCTTCCTCGCCGGCACGTAATGCTAGTCCGGAGAGACTGGCCGTAGGTGCGGCGGGTAGCGAGGCGAGAGTTAGTCCGGAGAGGCTAGTCGAGCCTTCGGGGTATAGTTTTGATAGTCCAAGTGCGGGTCATCCTGGGATTCAAAAGACCTATGCACTAGTAAAAAGACAGTTTTATTGGCCTAGTTTGTTTAAGAACGTCCAGACTTATGTGCTAAAATGCAGTAAGTGCCAGGTCAATAAACATGAACGTCTTAAGGTTGGAGGACTACTCCGTCCACTGGAGATTCCTCAAGAGAAATGGGAAGCATTTCCATGGATTTCATTACCGGTTTACCCAAGAGACGAGTCGAGGGAATGACTCGGTGTGGGTGGTAGTGGACAGGTGAACTAAACTGGCAAAGTTGTTTACCACGAAGAAAACTGTAAAAACGCCAGAGTTGGCAAAACTCTTTATTGAACATCTCTACAAGCTATATGGCCTGCCCGCAGATATAGTGTCAGATAGAGATAGAAAGTTCAACAGTCATTTTTGGAGGGGAGTCTTCAAAAAATTGAATACTACTCTGAGTATGAGTATGGTAGATCATCCGGAGTCTGATGGTCAAATTGAAAAAGTTAACCAAATACTCGAGGATATGTTGCGTTCTTATGTAAGTAAGAAGCAATCAAATTGGGAAGAATATTTGCCCATATTGGAGTTTGCTTATAACAACTCCAAGCATTCAGCGACGACTGGATTTACATCATTCATGTTAATGTATGGATTCCAGCCGAGATCTCCGATGGCTGTAGGCCTAGAAAAGGAGAAGATTCAATCTGTCAAGGATTTCCTTGAAGATATGAATGATATGCTCGGAGCTACACGAGAGAGCATTCGTAGCGCTTAGGATCGCGCTAAAACTTATGCGGATAAAGGACGAAGAAAGGTGACCTTTGTAGAAGGTGACTTTGTATTCCTCAAGGTTCCTGCGCAGTCAGAAACCATGAAAACGGGAAAGTGTGATAAACTTTCTCCGAGATATTGTGGTCCTTTTAACATCCTTAAGAAGATTGGGGACGTAGCATATAAACTTGAGTTACCGGAGAGTTCTCAAGTCCATCCTGTCTTCCATGTCAGTAAACTGAAGAAATCAGTTCACGGGTTAGAGAACGCAGTTTCTCCAAAGATTTAGTAGACTTGATAGAGCCACCAAAGATACCACATGAATCTGAAAAGATTCTATAGTATCGTCACAGACAAACCCGACATAAAGTGTACCAAGAGGTACTTGTTAAATGGACAGATAGGGATGAGGAATAGCAACCTGGGAACGCCGTAGTGCAATTTCCAAAAGGTTTCCCCAGTTTGTTTTCGAGGACGAAAACTCTTCTTAAGGGGGGGTAATGTCACGTAGGCTGTAATGCCTATGACCGACGGCAGACCGGATGGCCATGTCCGGGGTTTAGTGGGAGAGGACGCCCATGCGGAGTCATGGGCGGCCAGGCTAGTGTGGACGGCAGGCCACACACTATATAGCCTGGGGGATGAGGGGCAATCCTCATTCTTCCTCTATGGCTGGGTGGTGAGCCAGAGGCCGTCCCCTCTTGTGGTAACGCCCGTAGCGGCGTTACGAGAATGTAACAGATTATGTGTTACTTAACCCTATAGACAACTTGTCTTGGAAGAGATGCACCAACCACCATTCATGGGACATAGAGGAGTTTCCGTAACACTTCAAGTAGTTTCTCGAGAATTCTTTTGGCCTCATTTGAAAAATGATGTAGCAAAATTTGTAGCTGAGTGTAACATTTGTCAAGTAATTAAAAGCTACAAAGGCAAAGCTTTGGGATTGCTTATGCCTTTACCCATTCCAGACCGACCATGGGAACAAGTGTCTATGGACTTCATTACAGGCTTTCCTACTACTTCCAGTCATCATGACATGATTTGGACAATAGTGGACACGTTTAGTAAAGCCTATTTCATTCCGTGTAAAAAGACACTGACTTCTCAGCAAGCTGCGACCATATTTGTCAAGCAAATCTTTGTTCATCATGGTCTACCCAAAGTGATAGTTTCTGATAGAGATTCCAAATTTTGTAGTCACTTTTGGATTGCTCTTTTCTCAAACTTAGGCACTAAGTTAGATTTTTCTATGGCTTTTCATCCTGAATCAAATGGACAGACCGAAGTCACGAATAGCACTATCTTGGATATGCTTAGAGCCTATGTTTCCTAGCAACCTAGTTCATGGGATAAGTACATACATCTACTCCAATTTGCTTATAATAATACTCCTGATTCTGCTCTACTGGTCGAGCACCATTTGAGATTATCTATGGTAGAGCTTTGCCTATTTCGGCTACTAGACTCTCCCATAAGATTGAAGCTGCTGACCAATATACTCGAGACTTTGATCGCATTTTATCTGAAGTGCATGATTGTATTGCAAGAGCTCAAGCGAAGTATACATTTCAAGCAAATAGGAAACGTAAAGATTTTTCATTCCAAGAAGGTGATTATGTACTTTTGAGAATTGAGAAGAGACGATTGAAGAGTGTGGAAAAATTCCCTGCAGTTAAACTTGCACTAGATACTATGGACCATTTAAAATTATTCAAAAGATTAATGATGTGGCCTATAGACTAGAGTTGCCATCTAATTGGAATATCCACAACTCTTTCCATATTCATCTCTTGAAACCCTTTCGAGGAACACTTCCTTCTCACCCAATTTATAAGGAACCACCTCTTGTTGAAGGAGAGGAAGAAGTCTTAGTTCCTGATGCTATTATTGATCAAGAGACGACAACAACAAGAACTGGGAAGAACCAGTACATCAAATATCTTTTAACATTCAAAAACCATCCTCAAGAAGATGCAAAATGGATGCCCGAGAAATTTTTCCGAGCTTATCCTGAGATCCTTCGTTCTTTTCAAACCCAGCAAACCCGCAATTGAGGGCAATTGCAAACTCAAGCAAGAGGGATGTCATGAGAATATATTTTAAGTCCTCTTTAAGAATATTATTTTCCCCTCTAGAGTAATTTGGGGATGCCTAGGTTACTCTTGCATCATGCCGGCTAGGTTAATATCGTGGGTGACACCACTATAAATATTAATACATGTGGTATATGACGTATGCTTGGGGTCGCCTATGATTATTTCAGTTAGGTTTGTATGGCAGGGTGATTCCTAGGGTGCTTACGCCTGGTAGTCCATGAGTTGGTGATGGTTTGTGCCTGTTTAATATTTGTGGGATTAATTTAATTATTAATTGAGCTTATATTTTCAGGTGATGAAGATTACGAGGATTGATGAATAATGTCGAGGAGAATGTTTCTTATGCGCATCATATTTAGTAACCTTAGTAGTTGATTTTTCCATTTTGATACATTGGGAAAAATACATTTATAATGTTGAATTTATTAAAGCCTAAAGGCTTTACCCTAGCCCCAATCTTTGGGACACTATTTTTGTTGTGGAAGAGTGTCATGCTCTCTAAAAGCACACTTTGTATATTTTTGGGGGCTATGGCCTATTTTTGATTGAAAGCTAATAAAAATACTCTTGTGTGGGGAAGACCACGCACAAGGAGGGGGAAGATTGCACCCAGCATGTTTGTCTTGGAGCTAAGTATTATGTTTGTTATGCTTTTGTTCAATTTATTTGTTTTTGTTGAAACCTGCAAAGCATGTGTTTTCATGGTTGAATTTATGTGTTGAATTTCTCAAGTGTTCCACAAGCTATCCTAGAGAACGATTTCGTTTTCAGGAACGCATGGCACGGTCCTCATTGTTGGAGTCCTATCATTCGCATACACACATTTATATCATATATACACTCTTTCAAAGAATTTTTTGATGATCTATATATCATTGTTGGAGTCCTATCATTCGCATACACACATTTATATCATATATACACCCTTTCAAAGAATTTTTTGATGATCTATACAATGCTGAATTTACCAATAACATGTGATCTGCAACCACTTGGTCAATGATGTTGGGATCAAAGTGGTCGTATTCTCACACATGCTGCAACATTACACGATGCTATCGTTGCATAGCCCATTTGCATTGGTTGCAAGGACATGTCACCCTCCGCGATAGATTTGCTGCAACATTCTCATCTTCACTACTCATTTCACACTTGCACATCATAATTTTAAACTACTCTCATGCTTCAATAAACGCTATTTGATGACACTATAGGATTTACGATAAGTATGTCATCCCATCTATGCTAACGGAGATGGGATGACATGCTCTCCTACCCTTATGGGTATAGGGAGTGTGCAGGAGTAGGCCAGGAGCATTACCACACATGAGACCTCTGCTAATCACTTGCAAGAGGTTTCTCCCAGTGTCTAGTGCTTGCTTGAATGTAAATTCACCTTTTAGATGAATCCAGGAACGTGAAGGCGAGGAAGGAGGGGGAGAACACAGAGAGAGAGAGAGAGGGAGAGAGGGAGAGAGAGATCTACACACAGGAATAGTGGGTGTTGTTCTTCACCCTAATCTTTGCAATATCCACATTGACTTGTTGATGTATATAATATATACACTTGAGTGTTAGCTTTAGTGAGGGTTAGTAGATGGGCGGCCGGCCAAAATGGCCTTTACGCTGTATGGAGTGTGAAAAACACACACACGCAACCTCTATAGCAACACACCCACACACCCTCGGAATCACAACACAAAAAAGGGGCACCATATTCAGCTAGATAACAACCCGATCATCACAAGAAGGAAAGAACTCCAAATAGTGGCTAGAATTGATGAGGCTCAAGAGCGCTATTGCTCGAACTATGGACCTTACCGAATCTTGCACTCACCCGCAAACTCACACCACACACTCACCCTCTTCAAGCCCACATATGGAGAAGAAAACACCATACACTCAATGGCGATCATCAAATAACACTCCAATAGAACAAACAGCTCATAATTATGAAGATTTACACATCAGAGAAGCTGCAGATTGAAGGACACTGTTCCCATACACAATACATAAAACCACCTTTTAACAGCTGCTAAAGGAAGCATTTCTGGACAAAATTGATAGCTCCATTGCGTCCGGCACGGCCAAAAACCCCCATATATGACTTTACTTTACCCTGTTCTGACTCTGTACGCGCGAATTAGAAGCAAATTACACCCTAAAAACCCCTCTTTTGGGTAGCGACTTCACACACACCCAAAAAAACAGCAGCTCAACACCTTTTTTATGGTCTCACACACCCCTCTCTTGCCTTACACTTATCCCAAATGCACTCATATATTCAGTTGGCCAAATGGTTGAATAGGGACTACAAGTATGTTTCAACAAACATGGTTGTTTCATGGAAGATTTTAAAGATAAGTGCAGATTGGCTAAGGGCAACAGAGTGGGAAAAATGTTTACACTAAATGTAAACATGCCAAGAAAAGATATGGCTATGTATGCACAAGTTGCAAGTGTAATTGCTAATGTTGACATATGGCATAAGCGGATTGGACATGTAAATCCACAAAGGCTGAAATCTATGCAAACACAGGGTATTGTGATAGGGTTGCCCAATTTCAAGATTGCTGAAATGCAGAAAGTGTGTGAAGCATGCCAGTTTGGGAATCAGTCAAGGCATGCATTTGCAAAAGAAAGGAATGTAAGTGAAAATCCACTAGATGTTATACACTCGGATGTATGGGGACCCACAAGGTCAACATCTATGTTGCAGATAGCAGTTACTATGTCATATTTATTGATGACTATACCAGGAAAGTATGGTTGTATTGTATGAAGGCTCATTCATTGAGTCTTATTACCTTAATTCCTATTTCCTTTTTACTAACACCAAAGGTAAAAAGATTGTCAAATCACCAATGCTATCAAGAAAAGTATTGAATCAGGCATGCAAACCTCTCTGCACTCAGACTATCAATTTTGCTCATGAAGTTGAGGATGATGAAGAAGAGGCTTACTTACAAGCCAACCCATCTAGGTAGAATTTACAAGACATATTTTCTCTCCATCCACTTCATTCATCTAACCATCTTCATCACCACTTCAGTAAGGTACGCAAATCTTTTCAAGTCCTTTATATTTCATTATGTATTTACTCTTTTTCATTCCTTTGTTTATAATTCAATACATCAATAATGAGAATAAGAATGAGATTGCACTTATGATATTTCACCTTGAATATTTCTTGCCATACTACTATGGTGTTGAGTAACCTCTGCCCTATGCAAGTCTCGAACTACAACTTCAAGACTAATTTATTGAAGTCAGTCTCTCATGTACTCCATTTTTCATACGAGAAATCTCCATCCTTCCTAGTTGGTTAAACTCCATTCGAACTGGTTCTTGCATACCCATCCGTACATCAGCTTTTGGAATGGGCCCATCGTGCTCATTAGATTTTCCTAAGTTTTCCTACATATGCTCTCCCCACCTTTTTGTCTTATTTTCTATATGATGCCTCTCCTCCAAGCTCTTCATTGCACTCTCTGCAAAGTGAGCCCAGTAAATTGTGTAGTCTTCTTTCTTTTGACCTATTCTTGTGGCCTTAAAATTTTCCATGGCAAAAGCTTTTGCAAATTGTTTCTCAATTTCATACATAAGGGTCCCTCTTGGTACACTTCCCAATGACAATGGACTAGTGCCTCAATAAATTTTGGCTTGACATGATAAGACTTCACTTTCTTATTGATTCTTAGACCTGGCTTAGTGCATGTGAAGAATGTCACTTACCCCATGTCATATTCGAGGGTCCTCCCCTACCAAGTGAAGTTTGTGTTCCTAGTGAAAATCTTAAACAAATCGATAAAACTTTGTTTGCATGGATGTGGTCACATTTTTCATAATGAATGTCAAGATCTCATTTTGTTGGCTTGAATTTGATCTCCTCATCTTGAACCACACCAAAAGAAGTAAAGATTTCATTGTACAACCTTCATGAACATGCGATAACCATCCAAATAGTGCATGTCAACTAGGTCTCAATCGTGGGCAGAGTCATGGAAAGCCTATACTAAACAGACAATTAGAAAGGAGAAATCATTCATTTTCACATAAAAAATCAATGAGATACTCAAAATTACAGAGCACATTACCAAGACAGAATCCCTCAAACTCAAAAATTTACAAAGAAGATACTATCCAACAGATCTTTTATCTTAAAATCTAGCATATAATTAGCAAAGTATAAAGAAAAACTCAAGAAGAAAGCGCATAGTATAAGATGAAAAAACACACAACAAAACAAAACATCATCAAACTTGTATACTCAGCTATCATGAGAGCTAAAGATGATATGATGTGTGCTCATTTTGCGGAGCTAAGAGTATAAATGCATAGAACTTGGAAGATGCACTAAGACGTATATCTTTGCATGCTTCCAAAGATGTGACACTACTGCAACACCATGGCAACTTACACATTACAAGCTTGATTGTTATGGCTTCAAACACCCTAGCCTTGTTAAATATAAAAGAGTAAATAAAAGATTAGATACATTGTTTCTACAAGGTTGAGGATTGGAGCTCAAGGGCAAAAGGAAGGGCTAGAGGGTTATAATCGAGAGAAGCTTTGTATGTACACACAAGGTTTGAACGATGAAACGTGCTTGCAAGGGTGTTATCATTCTTTGAATATGCCACTACCTTTTAGTTTGAGTGAAACGACTATTAAAAAATAATTTTGAAATAAGGTCTGGTACTATATATCTTGAAAAATAGAAAAAGGGGGCAACGCTTTTTATAACTTTACATTTTACATGAAAACTAGCTATATAATTCACATAGTATTCCACCATTTTATGCTTCCACCTTGCTCAGCTTGGCACCACTCATTGACACCTTTTGTATAGCTTCATGATTAGCACGTGATGTCTTCTTATCTACTTGAATCTCTACATTTTCCCCATGACAACCAATTTTGTTGAGAATACTCTCCACTTTGGAGATCTCCTCATCTTGATAGGCTTTTCTATGCCTGGTTGTTGAGAATACTCTCCACTTTGGAGATCTCCTCATCTTGATAGGCTTTTCTATGCCTGGTAAATGTGGGACTTAAGAAGTCCATCAACAATATGCATGAAAGCATGCAAAGTACAAAAGTGAACACATTAGCAAGGTAAAAAGCAATATGGGCCTCCAATCTTTGTCAAGGGAAGACCGTCTTGATTTTGACGCACTAGCATAGGTGATGCAAGGACACCACCATCCCATACTTGATTATCACATGCATCCCTAACAACTTTCTTTTCACTTTTTACTTGTACTTTTAGCATGCACCAAGGTCAATATAGCAAGGAGACAATTTCTCCTTGCGTGCACCCAAGTATGCATTTAATTATATTTGGACCAAGGTGCTAAAAAATGGAGAAAAATCACATACCTCTACATGTAATTGTTGGTCTCATATTTGTGCCGTAGTTACATTACTAACCCAAGGCATTCTCTCAAATACAAAAGTAAGTACCTTGTGTTTCTCCTTGGAAACCTCAAAGGCTCCCAACCACTAAATATCTTTCTCAGATTGAACACTGAATGAATATATCATTGAATTAACATCGCTACTTCCAACTATTTTTACCAATTGATTTGAGAGTAGATTTTAATGTCATATCTTGGGAAACTTGGAATGTAATGGGTCAGCTAGAGCTTACACCATCTACTCTAAATTTTGTGGGATTTTCTCAAGTTACTATAGTTTGTTTTGGAAGTTTGATCTTGAAGATTAATGACCAGGATGAACCCATGCACATTACCTTTTATGTTGGTAATGTGGGAAATCTGTGGTGCATGTCGTTCTAAGTAGACAATGGATACACAACGTCAATTTTCAACTTGATTGGTAGACAATGGATACACAACGTCAATTTTCAGTTTGACTGGGAGACTTGGAAGTACAATTAAAGGTAAACAAATGCAACCTTACAGGTCCTAGTACAAAGAATCAACAGCTGCAATTGTTTGAGAGAGACTCTGATGTCAACACTGCTAAGGCCAACAACAAAGTACAATTTAAAGGTAAACAAATGCAACCTTACAGGTCCTAGTACAAAGAATCAACAGCTGCAATTGTTTGAGAGAGACTCTGATGTCAACACTGCTAAGGCCAACAACAAAGTAAAGACTCTAATAAAACTAATAGCCATACAAAGCTGCAACCATTTAAAATGGTTAGTGCGCCAGAGAAGTTACTAAAGGCTCATGGATACAGCTATGGGCAGACATCCTTGTGTGTTCCAAAGCGTACACAAAGTACCACTACAGCTAAGGTTCTTCTTGAGCATGATCAAAATATCATGACGAAGCAAAGAAATTAGCACATAAGGGCAAAGCATGATTTTTCTTATTCATGGCCACAGCAACAATCATCACAACAACAACAAGACCGCCAACCAAGGAGAATTCAACCAAGAGAGATTCTAATTTCAGTGCTACAAGCTCTAGGTTACTATGAAGAAAACACTTTTCTTTGGTTACCAAAGATGGTACCATATACCACTAATGACACCAAGATTTCATGATGAGCAATGATCAAACAAAAGTTCATCTTCTCTGCAATACAAGGAAACAACACTTCAGTGTTGAAAGAAGACCATGCAGCCACAAAGCTCATCTCAACAACACAAATGGTGGATGAAGTACCAACATTAATAGCAAAAATCCATAATCTTTAGACTGACAGAGGCCCAAAAAGGCAAATGGATTTATAAACTTCTAGTACACCACATACTAGGCTCTACAGAGTTGCATCAAGCATCAACATCAAAGAGAGCTACTACAGACACTAGTTTGAAATCCATCTCAAAAGAAGGAAAATCATCAGGTCCACAATTGACAGTATCCCTCCTTTTGGCAGATTCTAAATGTCAACATTTCTCAATATGGGAAAGAGCTCTTGCAGTTCAAGTCAAGTTGTTTGGTAAGTCTTCACTAGCACACCCTTCCTACAGTCACACAAATGTTGTCGATCAAGAAAAGTTGTTGCAATGTCAACAGCTAGCATAAGAGTCAAAGTTGTGCACTCTGAATCCAAAATGTGCTTAAAAGCTGGTCCCAAAGCTTCAAGTCTATCTACTTTGTTTCAGACTGCATGTGTTTATACAATTTAATTACTTTATATCATTTGGTGTTCAATATCATGCAAGCTAGAAGAGTTGGGCTTATCTAAGTCATGTCGCTTATGCAAGCTAGAAGAGTTGGGCTTATCTAAGTCATGTCGCTTAAGCATAAGAGTCAAAGTTTGGGTCTAGCTAATAGATGACAAGTCTAGTAGGCATTTAGGTGACGTAGTCATCGCTAAAGTATTCCTTTATATCTTTGGTGCACACACATAACATTTTAATGCATAAAAGAACATTTAAGAGAAAGAAAGAACATTGCATTAGAACATTGAACCTATTTATACGTCGATGTCTTGGGTTGCATCCAACCCATTAAGGAACTTATACTCTTGCAACAATGTAATCCATTAATTGTGGCTCATGCATCCACTTAGCATCTTCATTAGGGTATTTCCTAAACTTAATTAAATACCTACGTAAAACTTTACCACTTCACAGGAGGTTGTCTTTGTGC
The DNA here is from genome assembly GCF_041138505.1 of Cibotium barometz. Taxonomy (NCBI): domain Eukaryota; kingdom Viridiplantae; phylum Streptophyta; class Polypodiopsida; order Cyatheales; family Cibotiaceae; genus Cibotium; species Cibotium barometz. The sequence goes on along the minus strand of NC_141057.1, from coordinate 3,375,395 downwards.
TTGAGGATGGCCCCAGGTTGCAAGATCTCCTCTTGTTCATCAAATTCAGGAGGATCCTCTTCAATGGGTTCTTTTGGAGGCTCGCCCTTAAATGGTTTAAGTAAACTCACATGAAATGCATTATGAATATGCCAATGCTTTGGCAACTTTAGCCTATAGGATGTTTCAGTAATTCTTTAAAGAATTTAAAATGGTCCATAGTACCTCTTGGAAAGTTTAGCATAAAACTTTTGATGACCTATGGATTCACCTTGCCAATTCTTGTTCGTCGCGTGACATAATCAGGCCTTGGAGAATTTACGTAACACCCATTCATCCTCTTTAAAATCTAAAGGCCTTCTATGTTTATCTGTGGCTCATTTTTGCATTTGCTGAGATGCATGAATGGCTTCTTTGATCTTTTGAAAATATCATGTACGTATGCATAAGCCGTAAATATATTTTGATGCATTCTTAAGATAGGTGGATTTTTTGGGCATCCTTCAATAATCTCAAAAGGAGACTTGCCTATGGAAGTATGCACCACGTTATTTTATGCATACTCTACTAAAGGAAGGTACTTTTCCCATTGATTACATTGATCAAACTCACTTACATAGATTTTGAGTAGATTAATGATAACAAAATTTACAATTTCCCTTTGGCCATCTGTTTGAGAGTGATAAGCCAAAGAGAAATTGAGATGTGTGCCCATTTTTTAAATATCCCTTTCCAGAATAGACTTGTCATCCTTGGATCTCTATCTAAGACTATTGACCTTGGCATACCATGATACTTGAAAATTTGGGAAATGAACAAAGTAGCCATGTAATGTAATTTAATAAACTTCTTCTCTCACAGGCATGAAATGTGCCTGCTTACTAAATCAATTGACCACTGTCCATATGCCCGTCATTCCATGTATGGATTTTGGTAAACCAAATATGAAATCCATTGAAATACTTTCCCATGGAGCTTGTGGGATTGGCAAACGCTGTAACAATCCAGGAGCCTTTCCTCAATCACACTTGATCTTTTGACAAACCATGCATTGAGTAACATATTCATGGATGTCTTGTTGCATTGAGGGCCAACAGAAATAGGTTTCTATTGCTTGAGTAGTGGCTTGAATTCCACGGTGCCCCATGTAATGTGGAACATGTGTTTCATACATTACCTTTGCACAAAGATTCTTTGTTATGCATAGCCTTGAACCATGCAATAAAAATCTGCCTTTTGAGTGAGCAAGAATCATGAGACTTACCATTCTCTAAGTATGCTTCCATGGAAGCAAAATCCCCAGCTTCAACATACGTTCCAATCATGCTTGTTAAATCATGATTATATGCAATAGAGCTCACATTAACCATAGGCCATCAAGAGAGAGCATCGGCAACCATATTTTGCTTCCCTAGAATATGAGCAATATGAAAATGAAATTGCAAAAGAAAATTAGCCCACTTCATTTGCTTGTCTAGAAAACTTGGTTTGTGTCAAAAAGTATTTAATACTTTGATGATACATATGAATGATGAACGCAGTGCCCTACAAATAGTGCTTCTAGGAGCAGTTATTTTTCATAGATTCTCAAAATCCTCTCTTGTGGTTGCAAATGGCGGCTTTCATAAGCAATGGGGTGTCCTTCTTGACACAGAACAACCCCTATGCTATCACCGCATGCATGAAATTAGGAAGCACTAGAAGTGGTTGCATCATTAGCCTTTCCTTCAATTGATTAAAGGCTACATTTTACTTTGCAGTCCATTGAAACTTAACCTTCTTCTTTGTTAAGTCATGGGGCAGACCCGTTATTATAGAGAACTTCTCAATGAAGCGTCTATAATATGAGAGCACATACCAATGAATCTTCTTACCTCGTTGAGATTCTTAGGCTGAGGCCATTCTTCTAATACCCTAAGCTTCTCAGGATCCATGCGGATGCCTTCCTTAGAGATAATATGACCCAAGTAGTGTATCTCATTGAGAAAGAATTAACTTTTCTTTTTATTTATGTTGTTACAAACTGTGGAAAATTACATATTTATTTTATTTTCAATGCACAAGTTAATATCTTAGGAGTGCACAAAATTTAATTGTATGGGAAGGAATTTTAATGTAAAAGGGCTAATATAGCCTAGGGTCAAATATATTTCATTATTTTATGAGCACCAATTAACTCTTGTGGTCAAGATTGTGTGCACAATTGCTTTGAGCAAGTGCCGCCCCTTTTGTAACTTACTTTTTCTAATTTAATAAAAAATAAATATAAAAGGCTCACATGCATGTGGGGGGGAGAAGAGAGATTTTACCCGAATGATTTGCCGTGCTACTTCTCAACTCTTTCTCAATTGTGCTACACATAATTTTATGCTATGCTCTACTGTAACAATCTATATGAAATTCTTTTCTTATGTTTGTATTATTGAGCATGGGTGATATTGAATTATGGTGATTGGTATACTCTATGTAAGATTTGTCATAAACTGTCTCCTCTCCCCATCAAGATCCTTATAGTGGTATCAGAGCTTGAAGGGGGAGAGAAAGACACAAGGACTAATGCAGTTTTCAATCTTCCATCTAATCGAATTGAGCATGGGTGATATTGAATTATGGTGATTGGTATACTCTATGTAAGATTTGTCATAAACTGTCTCCTCTCCCCATCAAGATCCTTATAGTGGTATCAGAGCTTGAAGGGGGAGAGAAAGACACAAGGACTAATGCAGTTTTCAATCTTCCATCTAATCGATGTACATCAATTCAACCAATTCCAAGGCCTTCCAGAGGATTGTTCACTTGCTTCAACTAAGGAGTAAGGAGGAACACATTTGGATGACATCATCAAGATCATTACAGCCGTCGTGAGACTACTCATGGGAAAAAACGTATAAAGTTTTTGTACTTTTGCAAGCTATAAAAAGCTTAAATTTTATGCTTCTTTTCTTTTCTTTTCTTTTTTTAAATATCAGTGGTTTATTCACTAGCATGAGTTTCCAATCAAGTGTACCATGCATTATTGCACATAATCAAATATACTAGATACAGAAGTCAAATACCTAGTATGTTTATATAAGCTGAAAATGGCATATTGGTAGGGACGGTACATGTAACGGTAACAAGCATTCTTGTTGCTTGTTTGTTGATGTATAGAATAGTCCAGGTACAGTTTTTTGGATAGTCTTTTGTTCACAACACTGGCTTCTGTGCTCTTAGTCTGCCAATGGCACACGTTTGGAATGACTGCAAGATAAAGGGAGCTAGAAAAATTATGAGTCTTTTCTGCTGCTGGTTAGCGACCTCGCAAACAGCTGTAGTTTAATTGATGACGGAACTAGGATTTTGTGATGGCATTGAATCAATCCCTGATGGAGCCTTCTTTGGGGCACAGTTTTTAATCTCTCCCTTTTTTCTGTAGAGGGGAGAGGGGGGAAGGATTTTGCAGTTTGTTTTCCTGTTAATCAATCTCCCAAGTACCTCAGGATGGTGTTCACACGTGCGGTGGCAGATTGATCATGGTGTATACTACAGTAACTAAGTTCTTGATTGTGATGTGTACTCTTGGTCTAGAAATTAGAGTGGAAAGCACAAGCTACACACGCGCACACACACATGCGATACCAAAGTTCTCTGTATCGTCTTACAGGTTACAGGTCACAAGGAAGTGCACATAACCCAAACATAGATCACAGACACACGCATAACTCTCAGAAAAAAGCCAAGGACAGAGGAGAGACATGCTCAAAAATTTGATTAGTGGGTGAATGAATACCTGGACCAGATGGAAAAGCTCATACCAGGGATGAAAGATGGTGCTGTCAGAACGGCACTCGATACGGGCTGCGGGGTTGGTTTTTTATTTTGCAATATAGCAGTTCCCTGAACTTAAGGTCTACATTGTTTTTGGTTGATCGTGGTATAATTTCAATGTCATTGTTGGCACCCCGAGATAATCATGAAGCTCAAGTGCAGTTTGCTCTTGAAAGAGGCATTCCTCCTGCCATGCTAGGAATTATTTCCACTCAACGTCTACCGTATCCAGCAAATGCTTTTGATGCTTGATTCCCTGGACTGATAATGGTAAGCTACTTGTTCTTTGGTCAGATTTGTCGTTAAGGTGAGACTCATCACCAAGTGTTACTTTTGGCTCAAATGTGAGTTTACAAAAAAGGATCTAATTTAATTCCCCTCCTCTTCTCACTCAACTCTTGTATGCTTCTATTTTCTTTCTGGGAATTAAAAAAACTTAAGTTTTATTTTTTCTCTTCCATGGTAAGTTTTCAGACATATTGCCCATGCTCACAATTGTATCATCAAGTTGTGACACCTTGTCGCCTGAAGTTGGTGGTCTAGGGGTAAAGTCTCAATCGTTAGGTTGTGGGTTCAAGTCCTCTTCGGGAGGGACACCTATATGGTCCTTGGGGTGTTCGCGGTGGTTGTGGCACTCCCCTTTCCACAACTCCCTTGAAGTGACTCTGCCTGCCCCCCCCCCCGCAAGGCTACTATCATGGAGGACTCTTGCTTAAATGGATTTGGTGCCTATGATTGGCCAATGTTTGGAAAGGGCGATACCCCTCCTGGTATTTGGGTGTGTCTGTAACGGCTATGGCGCAATGATGATCCACTCTCTTGGGACACCCTAGTTTTATGGTTTTTATGCTTCTACTTTTTGTTTATGAGTTCTTAAGAATGATGTGGCTGAAGGATTTTTGTGACTGCTTCTAGCTATGGGTAATATTTCAAAAATCTTTCACATTGGCACACTACATTCTCATAGAAACACCATACATGACTGTTAGTGACCAAAGTGTTTAAATAGCTGATGAAACATGGAAGGAGTATCCATACACTAAATCTTCACTTTAGGCATTGGAGCTTGTTCTATGGAAACATTGGGTAGTTTCAGTCACCAAGAAGGGAGTGCCATTAAGAAAAATGTTCATGGGTACATTTATGTGCTAGTTTGCCAACCCTGCCTGTGAAGGATTTTTTTGTTGTTTTTTTGGGGAGGATAAGGGTGGTGTGCTGGGAAGAGCGGTATGGAGAGGTTATGTTTGCTCTTTTGGACAGGTGGCGCAAATTTGTTGGAAGTGGATAGGGTTCTTCGTCCTGGACGTTTCTGGGTGCTGTCAGGTCCACCAGTCAACTATAAGATCCACTGGAAAGGATGGGACTCTACCGAGGAGAAACAGAAATCTGATCTTGAGAAATTACAAGACCTGTTAGATCGCATGTGCTACAAACAATATGCTATGGAAGGAGATATTGCTGTCTGGCAAAAGCCACTGGATGACACTTGCTCTCTACAGTGAACGCGCAGAGGATACCGTGCCAACTCTTTGTGTGATGACAGCTTTAATTCAGATGCCGCATGGTGCTTGTTTAATTGCTTTTCCCATTCTTTTTTTTTAAATTAAAAAGTTTAGTATAGAAAAACTAAGAGCCTGAGCGAAAGCATGTGGGCTTGAATAATTAGCGAGTACTATTGTGTGGAGAATCGGTGTTTTAACTCTATGTCACGGTGTGTTTTAAGCTTCCATAGCCACCATTAGTGAATGCCTTGTTCCAATGTATGTTCCCACGCGCCATTGCACATTGCTTTTCTCCCTAATGCATGCTTGAATCAATTGGTTAGTCAATAGGTGTGGCCTCTTTGCTTGAATGTGTGTATGTATATATTATGCAAGAAGTAGTCCTCCTCTTAGGCATTAGTGATTGCCGTGGGTTTGACACATCCACGTAGCCTCCTCCATGCACTAATCGGGTCCCTCCCTAGCATTGACAAATGTTTGTTAGTGTTCAATAGCTATGCTATAGATGTCTCGTTGCGGGTACGCTATCAATGGCGCTGCTGCCGGAGACGGCGTTCCTAGATTAGAGTAGTCACTAGCATTAGTTGCTCTTGCCTAGACTAGCGGGTGGGTTGTCACTCACCATTTGCATTCATTTAGTTTAGATTAGGTGAAGGATTGGAGTCGAGGATTCCATTGTCTTCGTAGGTGACCGGGGATCGGGGATCACTTGGGCCTTGCACATAGGATTAGGTAGGGTTGCTTGGGTATGGTTTGAGTGTTCAGAGGGCCTAAATTGACTTCAATTTCATCACATAGCCTCCCTAGGGTCTGTGCATCACTACCATATGCTTGCTTTTCATGTTGCACATCATTTTGCATTCATTTCAGCAAAAAGGAGTGAAACACTAGCAAAAAACGCAGCAGGACGGAACCAACACTAAAAAAGGCACTTGAGGGGTCAAATCTAGTCCAAACTGGGCTTTCAAGATATCAGTGGAAAGAGGAGAGCATTTCCCACAACCTGCATGCATCAGAATTGCAAAAAATACTTTTCAGTCACCAAGTTGATGGGACACGCGTGTCTCATCATTAGGGGTCAGATTTGATCAAAACTTGCATGATTAGGTTGCATATGCTCTGGACATACCAAATATAGCCTTACTTCACAAGTGAAGCTGAGAAATCACCAAAATATCACTTTGGAAAAAAACAGGGAACCCCACACTGAACTGGACTTCTAGGAGGTCAAAACTTTTCAAAACTTGGATTTTAAGGTGTCACTGGAACCAAGAGAACCTCACCTGCAAGCTCATAACATCAAAAGTGCAAAATCACCCATAAAAAGAGAAATCCATGGGACACGCGTGTCCCATCAGGATGCACTTTTGAGAGAGAAATTTTGCATAGCTTGCTTGTACATGTCATATACAGCCTAGCTATCAAGTTAGATTACAAATTGGCCAATTCCTTAGGTTGCAGGGCTAGAAATTGGAAAATTGCTCAGATTGATCCAAAGGCTGTGCAGGCACTTGGCATATTCAATTTGGAAACTGAGGGTGGATTAGGCCTTCATGAGCATTGTAGAAGCCAGTGAAACCAAGAAATTGCAAAAAATGGCAAAAATCTCCATGTCATGGGACACGCGTGTCTCATCATTCTGAGGCCAAAAGCATGTTTCACATCTTCACTGCATCTTGCATTGCTTGAGCATCACACCCTTCAAATTTCAAGTCATTTGGACCATTAAATCACAGAGACCTAGAACAAAACTGCTGCAGATTCAAACAAAATCAGCTCAAACATAGTGTAATTAAACTCAAAAAATTGTGAAATTTTGCATGTGTGCTACTAAGACCTAGGGCTAGGAGGCTGTGAAGTCAGATCTTGAAAATCTTGCTGCTCAGTTTTTTATAAACTCACTTTTGTATTTCACAGAGCAGGCCCACTTAGCACATATTTGAAGTCAGAAGTAGAAAATCACTTCAAACAAGGAAACTTCAAACAAGGAAACTGACAAAAATTCCGGGGATCCTTTACAGGAAATCTGGATTCGGCTTGAGCGTTCGGAGAGGATCTACGACTGCGATACGCTTAGACAGGTGTGAGTGTTCAAGTTGCTAGGTAATTTCAATTGCTGGCAACTAGAAATAGCTCTATGCACCTACGTTCAGGAGCGTATTATAGGTCAGGAAACCAAAGCACAACTGACGAGAGAAGCAAAGTGGGGCATCTGCATTCCTTAATAGAGATGATTATACATAGGTGTCCCCTCCAATCCACAAGCTTTTTGAGCCAATATATTTGAGATGTGCAGCACTGTGCTTCTCGTACAGATCACATAGCTTCTACCATACTCCATAAGCTGTCGTCTCTTCTGTTACATTGAAGTAGACATTATCGGCTAACGTAAGCATGCAAGCTCATCCATCCCGTCATATCTTCAAGCCTTTCACCTTTGAGTTTGATAGGTTTAATATGCTTCTTCTGCACTAAAACTTGCCATATCTGTTTCTTTCAAAATGGGAAGTTTGTGCTATCTAACTTCTTGATGTTAAACAGAGCATCTTGTGACGAAGTTGCCATAACTATACTTCACTGTCTACCTCCCTGGGAAAAATCCGGCAGAGTTTTCCTGTAAACGGAGCTCTAGAAAACCAAAAGAAAGCCAAAAGTAGCAGTAGCATTTGCAACCACTGATCCAAATGGCCACCATTCCAATATCTATATATATCCATGGCTTGAGCGCGAGAGCGATGCGTAGAGGCGAAGGATTCTTGTTCTTCTTCAACTTCTGATACTGTTGAATTTGGTATCAGGTTGGTTTTTGTTTCATTTTCTTCATCATTTGATTTCATTTCACTTTTTTGTTTTGGTTCCTCTAGTGGTTGCATAGTTTTTGCTATCATTTGGCCTTTGATACTCTGTGTCCCTTTTTTTGAGGTTTGTTTTGGTTTCGTTTGTTCCATAAGTGCTTGAGTTGCCTCAACAATTAGCCTCTTATAGACTTCTAGTCTTCTTGTTTCTATCTCCGGATCAGGGTATTGTCTCCATATTTCTTCAAGAGTTTTCAGAGGCTTCAATCATGCTTAGTAAGCTTGCAATAGAGCATCCAAAGTCTCCATGTACTTTCTCGCAAGGACCAAACCTCCCTAGTTTTTCTCGTCGTTCTTACCCTTTTCAACCCTTGTTGCCTTAGATATCTTATGCGATGTTAGCCTTCTTGTGTCTCATGGTTTGTCCATTGTTGTTCAAAATCACACTACTTATCTATGCATGGAACTGCAGGGTTTTATACGTTTTGCTTTGGGAGGCATTGCGAAGTGGGATGATCCCCTCCACAATTTCCACACGTGTATTGTCTAACAAACCTAGGCTGTTCTGCAGATCTTTGAGTGGTCTAAAAACTTGGTTCATCTTCTTCATGACCATCTCCGCCTCGGGGGAGGTCACTCATAAATATGTAAGTGTATCACGGGGGTTCAAAAGAAGGGATTTTTTAAATACCATTTTTACACATTTTTTTACATACATAAGGGTTCCATATATAGGCGGTATTTACAGATTGAATAGAAAAGGGGTGTGTTTTATTCAAGAAAAACTCATAGATAAGGGTATTTTTAAATAGGCCTTGAACGCACGTGATATAGATGGTTTACATATAGTGAACCCACGGAGATCTTTGCTATTGCTTCTACGTCTATAGGATGACTCTTTTCAGTCTGAACCATCCTTTAAGCGCTAGATATTTATGAGCAGAAAGCCCAACTCGTGGTCGACAACCCAACGCAGGACATTTTGTTTAATTCGGAAGGCATCTGTGTGAAAAAATTTGATCAAAATAGGGTGCCTTTTTCTCCTCCTTGAAAACTAAAATGTCTTCATGGTGGCCCCCTTTAAGTTCAAGATTGAGATGCTTCCAAGATGAATCGTGCAAGGGGTATGCTTGATTACATAAGCTATCACATGGCTACTAGAATATTCATATGGGTGGCCAAATAAAATACTTATATGAATCATTTTATACAAATGGTGTAGAAATGTATGATGAAAATATGCTAGTTAGTATATATATTATATATATGAATGAAGTGTTTTATCCTAATTATATGCACATATGTGAAAAATAAAAACTAAAATAAGAAGAGGGAATCAAGGAGGAGGGTCTCTCTTGTAAGATCATGAGTGCAATGTAAGAGGATTCCTTTTAAACATAGTTTCCAATAGGCATAAGTTTCACCATATTTAAGTTTCATAACCACAATTCGTGGTAAACCTCAAGCATTACTTAATCAAAATAAGCTTAGGTCTAACTAAACTTACCAAGGAATGAATGGTGGTGAGCTTGCAAGAGAGGGTAATAAACTAGGAGGTGAGAGTTTAGTAAGAGGCTAGGGGGTCAACTTTCACCAAGTGGGATTTAATTTATTTGGGGAGGAAGAAGAAAATGAAGTTTGGCTATGGAGGCTGCCTTCAAAAGAGAGCAAGGAGAAGACCTTCTAGAATAGTAAAATGAGCATGGCAAAAAAGGCTAGCATACGTATCTCCCCTAAGGGAGGACCAAAGGGCTCTTTATATCGGAGCTCCCTAGCTTGCAAAACCATGGGTTTTAGGCAAAACTATGAGTCAAAACCATGGGTTCTATGCAAAACTAGAGGGTTTCTTGAAAAACAATGAGCTTCCATCCCAAAACTAGGAGGTTTCTTTAAAAATTATAGAGGTTTTTTATAAAACAAGAGGTTTCCACAAAATAAGAGGTTTTTCACAAAACTAGAGGTTTTCTACAAAACTAGAAGTTTTTTACAAGAGGTTTCCACAAAACAAGAGGTTTTCTACAAAACTAGGTATAAATCCATGGTTTTTTTAACTCCCAAAAAAAATCCCTTTACTTGCAATAACTTTCCACAGTTTACCTTACAAGTGTAAGAATCAAGTATTTGGGAAATTAACTAGATACTTTGTCCTTTGAGGAATGAGAGGATTCCAACAAAAAATTCAATGAAGTACTTTTGAGTTGAACATGCAACTAAAATTAATTTGCTAGTTCGACTAGTTTAAAAAAAAATTAAGTGGCCTTTCACCCAACTACTAAAGAATTAAGCGGTTTACCGGCGCTAAGGGTCGTTCG
>NC_141057.1:3287500-3360000 GCF_041138505.1 Cibotium barometz | reverse complement strand
GTTGAGCTTGAGGGGGAGTGTTGAGATGTCAAGCTCAACATGAGATGGCACTCATCATGTGGCCATGTGACCGTTACAGTCACTGGCATGGTTGGTAGCCGACACCGACATATCTTCTAGCAGGGATTCTACAGCGCGGCTACATTTAGTTCTATCTACCTACCCACCTCTCTCTAGTTGGTCACACTGTGGACCACTTGTATATACTCTACTATGTTGAGTTTTATGTTATCTCTTTTGTAGACCTCTTTTGAGTGAAGAAGAAGAAGTAGAAGATTTCAACCTTCTACCTTGTGTGTTGTGTTCTGGGGTTTGCGTGTGTGTGTGTGCTTGCAAGAGCTAAAGATCTCTTCTCCCATGCATCTTTTCAATATAGGCCCTGGCCTCTCCATAAATAGGACCCCCTAGACTTGCTTGAGCGGGCTCTGCTGTCCCTAAGGACCTATTTCCTCACATTATCCCCCTTGGGAAAAAGTTTTTGTCCTCGAAAACAAAGTTACGAAATCACTGCTTAAGCATGGAGACATTCTCCCTTGGGAAAAAGTTTTTGTCCTTAAAAACAAAGTTAGGAAATTGCTTCTTAAGCATGGAGACATTCTCCCATGTGGAGCCTTCTTCAGGTCTATCAAGCCACTTAGTAGGAAGCTCATGCGCATCCATGATATGTTTTGGTTCATGAGGAACACTAGGTGGCTCAATCATATCTACCAACACACCTGTGTCGATAATATTATCATTTTGTCCAAGCTGTTTACTTAAACGGCTAACGTGAAAGACAGGATGAACTTTAGAATGCTATGGAAGAGCTAATTTATAGGCCACTTGACCTACACGCTTAAGGATTGTGAATGGTCCACAATACCTTTGGTGACAACTTAGCCACTGGTCTAGTCTTCATCAGACTTACTGAATGCTCCGAAACTTTGAGGAAAAACTTTTCTCTCTCCTGAAAAGAGATGAGCAAATATTTGGCACAAACGGATTGGGCATGTTAATATGCAGAGATTGAAAGCTATGCAAAGCAAAGAAATTGTAACAGGGCTGCCTAAGTTCAAAGTTGATAGTATGCAGAAAATATGTGAGGCATGTCAGTTTGGAAAATAGGCCAGGAATGCATTTTTGCATGATAGAAATGTGAGCAGAAATGTACTTGATGTTGTGCATTCAGATGTATGGGGTCCTGCAAAGACTATGTCTATGGGTGGGTGGTTGCAGGTATTATGCAACCTTTATTGATGACCATACACGAAAGACATGGGTGTACTTTATGAAGGAGAAGAGTGAAGTGTTCACTCATTTTCAGCATTTCAGAACTTTAGCTTTAAAACAAACAGGTATGTAGGTGCAGTGCATAAGGTTAGGGGGAGAATATTTCTCCTCCGAGTTTTTTGATTACTTGCAGAAAAATGGAATTTGAAGACAATTTTCATGTAGGTACACTCCACAGAGCAAAATGGAGTTGCTGAAAGGAAGAATAGGGACATTGCTGAGATAGCACGTGCATTGATGATAGAGAAGAATATGCCACATAGCTATTGGATAGAGGCTGTTTCTACAGCAGTTTACATTATGAACAGGACTCCTACTGCAGCCATACATGATGTAACACTTTAGGAGAAGTATGCAGGCAAGAAACTAGACTTGTCGCATTTGAAAGTGTTTGGATGTATAGCGTATGTACGTGCCTAATGAATTGCGTACTAAGTTGGATCCCAAAGCTAAAAAATGTGTCTTTATTGGATATTTCCTTGAGCAAAAGAGTTACAAGTGTTACAATCCTCTCACGAGGCAATTGAGAACAAGCAAAGATGTGGTATTTGATGAAATGAGCAGTTGGTACAAAGCTAAAAATGCTATTGGGACTGATTTGGATGAGAACATTGTTGCAGAAAATGTAACACAGGAGTTGTTGAAAAATACAAGTGAATAGGCTGTGTGCAGGAACAAGCCCTTGGTTAGAGGCTGTAAAAGAGAATGTGTAAATGTGAAAGAACCTGTGAAAAGGTGAGTAGAATCTACTGGGAGAGAATAAAGGGTAGCATGAGAAGATTTAGGAAGTGTGGAGATATTCTGGGAAGTGTGGAGATATTTTGGGAAAAGTGAAGAGGTGGAGAGAATCAGGGAAAAGAGGTGGAGTGAATCATGGAAATCAGTGGGATTAGATGCTTGGATGTAAACTCTATAAATTGAGGCATTACCCTAATGATAATTTGTAAGTTTTTGAGTATCCATGCCTACATTAATCTATTTGCACTAATTATATCTTAATCTATTTACTAATTACCTATTAATTACGTCTTAATTATTTACTAATCACTTTATTAATGATGTTGATTCTAGTGTTTGATCCACCATAGCTCATCACAATGCCCTAATTTCAACATGGTATCGGAGCCATGCCTAGAATCCATCATTTTGCGAGCCCATTATCTTGCTAATTATTTTGCTAATTAGGATTAGTAGAAAATTATAATTTTTCCTCTTTTTTCAATTAGCCTCTGTACCCCCAGCCAGTGGAGGAGCTCCCTCTCCTTGCACACATAAAATTAGGTCAAACCCTTCTAGCACATGGTAGCCAACCCATTGCTCTTCAAGCTCATCCAAACAAAAGCGCAAACCGCCAAGGAATGAGGGAGAAATTGCGAATTTACCAGGTGCCGTTTTTCTAAAGGGGTTTTGAGATTTCTGCTTGCTCAGTTCAAATGCCTCTAATTCCTCTTAGCCCAAGGTGTTTTCAAGCATGCTCTACAAGCTGGTGAAGACAGAATTCAATTTCATTAAGTCTACAGTGAGATCCAAGCTCTTCATCAAATCTGCAGGTGACTTTGGTAAAACAGAGATTAAGCCTTCAATATTTTGTCAAATCTTGTGTTTCTTGGCTTAATCCTCTACTAGACTCATTGCTATTAATGGCTTTGAAAGCATTTGAGCTCATTTGAAGTCTAAGGCACCAGATCTGGACTCCCCGCATACTCTATTTTTTGCACACAAAACAGTGGATTAATTTTAATTTGCTAATCAGTGATTAATCAATGCTAATCACTGTATTTTGGTACAGTTGAGGGTTCAAATTAACCATTAGGTATCTGATACAGATCCCTATAACTTCAGATTGCAATTCGGAGTTGGTTTGATACTCCAACCATTCTGTACAAATTGGTTATCCTTGATTTAATATAATTTTTAAAAAATTTGTGCTGATAAATTTGTGATAATCATCATTTTGCATTTAACCCTTGGTTAATGCCTATAAATCTCACTCAAATTCAAGATTAATCACAGCCAGAGTTGCATTTGGGAATGCGCATAAGAATGAATGCCATATGCATAGTGTATTGGGCACATTACATCAGTGTAAATATGGGATCAGACACTGCCCTTGTCTAGAATAAGGCAAGAGGTAAGACCTCCCGCATAAATTTGGGTTTGCATTGCATAATGATACAAGAGGGTCTAGGTGTACTAGGAGTATTCACTTGAGGGGAGGTGTTGAAAAATACAAGTGAATAGGGTGTGTGCAGGAACAAGCCCTTGGTTAGAGGCTGTAAAAGAGAATGTATAAATGTGAAAGAACCTGTGAAAAGGTGAGTAGAATCTACTGGGAGAGAATAAAGGGTAGCATTAGAAGATTTAGGAAGTGTGGAGATATTCTGGAAAGTGTGGAGATATAGTTTGGGAGATATTCTGGGAAAAGTGAAGAGATATTCTGGGAGATATTCTGGGAAAAGTGAAGAGGTGGAGAGAATCAGGGAAAAGAGGTGGAGTGAATCATGGAGAAATTAGTGGGATTAGATGCTTGGATGTAAACTCTATAAATTGAGGCATTGCCCTAATGAGAATTTGCTGGTTTTTTAGTATCCATGCCTACATTAATCTATTTGCTAATTACCCACTAATTACGTCTTAATTATTTACTAATTATGTCTTAATTATTTATTACTAATTACATCTTAATTATTTGATAATCACTTTGTTGATGTTGATTCTAGTGTTTGATCCACCATAGCTCATCACAATGCCTTAATTTCAACAGGAGTCATAGACTCTAAGTGGACCTAGAGAGTCCTCATGTGGTAAATCTGTGGATAAGCCTTGGAGTGGTAGACCACGTATGCAGGTTACTACAGATGTGTCTCAAATAGGAAAGGAGAAACTTGGTGAGCCCCTTGTGTTGCCAGACATTTCTGCAGGTCATTCTACCATTGATGGTGGTGATTCGAGTGGCTTGGAGATGAGCCTTGATGAAGAATTTGGGATTCTAGCTATAAAAACACCTGGTGTAAAGAAGGCTATGGAAGGCATGAATGCAAAGTTACGCAGGTCTACGAGAGTGAAGAATCCAATACAGAGGCTGGTGTACAGTAATTATGTGGCACATCATTATGCATATATGGCAAAGGCAGTACAGGATGTAGAGCCTACTTGCTTTGATGAGGCTGTTGGAAATGTAAATTGGGAGAAAGCCATGGATGAAGAAATAGCTGCATTGTATGACAATGAGACATGGGATTTGGTACCATTGCCAGAGGGCAAAAACACCATTGGATGTAAGTGGGTGTATAAAGTCAAGCGAGACAGTGATGGTAACATAAGCAGGTACAAAGCTAGATTGGTAGCAAAAGGCTATGGGTAAACTCATGGGATTGATTGTGAGGAGACATTTGCTCCTGTTGCCAAGATGGCAACCATAAGAAGTGTGATTATGGTGGTAGCTAAGGGCTAGTTTTTACATCATATGGATGTAAAGAATGCTTTCTTGCAAGAAGAAGTGTACATGGATCAGCCACCTGGCTATTATGAGGATGGGAGTCACCGCGAGTATGTATGTAAGCTACAAAAAGCACTTTATGGGCTGAAGCAAGCCCCACGTGCATGGCATGACAAGATTGATGAATATCTTGTCATAGTTGGATCACTCTTTGTATGTGCGCAAGAGTGATAGAGGAATTGTGATCATTGTCATTTATGTAGATGATCTTATTGTTGGAGGTGACAACTTGGATGAGATTGAGCATGTTAAAGGATTGCTCAAGCTGAAATTTGACATGAAAGATTTGGGAGTTCTGCGTTACTTTTTGGGCATTGAGATCATTCACACACCTATACTGGGATTTGGATGTCGCAGAGACAGTATGCTGTGGATATGCTGTCAAAGTATGGTATGGCTGATTGCAAGCCTATTTCAGTGCCATTAGATCAGAATGGCAAAGTGAGTGCAGATGCATGTTGTGTGTTGGCGGATCCTAGCAGGCTAGATTTGAACTATGCAGTTGGATTGGTGAGTCAGTTTATGCAGGTTCCATGCAAGCCACACTTAGATTGTGTGAGGCGCATTTTGAGGTATTTGAGGGCCACTGTGCATTATGCATTGTTTTATGCGGTAGAGTAACATTACATTATGGGTACACAGATGCAGACTGGGCTGGTAGTGTTTCTGACAGGCGATCTACTAGCGGTTTCATGTTCTCATTTGGTAGTGCTGCTGTTACTTGGAGCAGAAAGAAGCAACCCACGGTTGCCTTGTCGAGTACAGAGGCAGAGTATCGAGGAGCTTCAGTGGCGGCATGTGAGGTAGCTTGGCTTCGAAAGCTGATTTGGGGTTGCATGTTGAGAGGCAGATTGTCATATATTGTGACAATCTTAGCAGCATACAGTTGGTCGGGAACCCAGTATTTCATGCATGGACCAAACACATTGAGGTCCACTACCATTTCATTCGAGAGCGCGTGTTGGCAGGTGACATAGACTTGGTCTACCTCAATACACAGGATCAGGTAGTAGACATATTTTTGGGAGCAAAGAAGCTTCGCGGATTCTGGACTATGATGGGAGTCTAGGAGATGGAGTTGAGCTTGAGGGGGAGTGTTGAGATGTCAAGCTCAACATGAGCCAGCACTCATGATGTGGCCATGTGACCGTTACAGTCTCACTGGCATGGTTGGTAGCCGACACCGACATATCTTCTTCTAGCAGGGATTCTACAACGCGGCTACATTTAGTTCTACCTACCTACCCACCTCTCTCTAGTTGGTCACACTATGGACCACTTGTATATACTCTACTATGTTGAGTTTTATGTTATCTCCTTTGTATACCTCTTTTGAGTAGTGAAGAAGAAGAAGAAGATTTCAACCTTCTACCTTGTGTGTTGTGTTCTAGGATTTGTGTGTGTGTGTGTGTGCTTGCAAGAGTCTAAGCTCTCGTCTCCCCTGCATCTTTTCACCTCGAGTGCTGCCTGCTATGGACCCCCCTCAGGAGCGGCCTGTTATTACGGCCCCCCCTTGAGAGTGGCCCGTACTCCCTGAGGTGGTAGCCTTGGCTGCCCCTTGAGAGTGGCTTGGCCCCCCTTGGAGCAGCCGGCTATGGACCCCCTCGAGTGCGGCTTGGTTGCCCCTTGGGTGCCTAGGTCCCCTTGGGAGCAGCCTTGGATACCCCTTCGGTGGCCCTTGGCCCCCTTGATGGTGGCCGTGCTCTTTGTTTCCCACCCTCTTGGTTCCACCCTCTTGGCTTCACATTTTTTGTTGCCTGCCCTCACGGCTGCGCGTTTTTGCGCCCCTTGTTAGCTATGGCCTTGGTGGCTCCCTCACATGAGAGAGAGAGAGAGAGAGAGAGAGAGAGAGAGATGGATCCTCGCTCCTTGAAAACTCGTGGTGTGTCCTCCCCCATGAAAGCACCTCCCCACACTTTGATACCAATGTGAAGGCCTAGGGACTTGACCATGCTATCCTTATATAGGCCCTTGAACCTTTCACATAAGGCTGCCCACCTATAATGCATGGCCAGACCATGTCTGACGACCCTTGTCCTCACAACTCACAACAAAGTTCTTTGAGCTCAAAGGCCATCTCTTTCACCATATCCATTTGTACCTTCCTTGGACTACCTGTAGCCACCTCTGAAACTGCCTTTTGCACAAGTTCTCTTATCTTATGCAATGCTTGCCTTGATTTGCTCCTTTGCACAAGTTCTCTTATCTTATGCCATGCTTGCCTTGATTTGCCCCTTTGCACCTCATGCAAATTTTTCCCTTGATGTATCATCAATCTCAACATATGTGGATCAATAGACATACAGTAGTACACCGTAGCACCACACATTCTTCTACATACAAGTTTGTTCTTGCAGTAGAAATAAGCTAGTGATCCATATCCATCCATTGTTGGTAAGCCCAAATAATGACTTCTTTTGGGGTGCTTGCTATAGTGTTGCTTTAATCTTCTATTAGGAAATTAATGGCCTCTTATGAGAGCCTAACCATGGACACCGACACCCTAGAGCGAGCGACCATTCGAAGGGTTAGTGTGCCCAAACAAGATGATGGTTATAGCTGTGGGTGGAGGGTTGCTCTCAATGCATTGTTGCTGCTATACGGACTCTCATTATCCTTTTGGTCAAATCTATCCCACTTTAAGGTGAGTGTATACTCTGCATTTGGTGGCAAGAATTGGGCATAAAATCTGTCCTTAAACTCTTTCTAAGTGTAAATGGGGTCTTTGGTGGTCTTTTCAGTGATCCACCAACAAAAAAATAGTAAGAGAAGAGAGCACTAATCCATGCCAAGCAAGCATGTACTTCATAGTCTTGGCTAATCAACATGTGCAGAGCTTTTCTTAAGGATTTTTATAGGTATATCATGATGCAACAACCAAGTCTTCTACAACAGCACACAAGTAGTAACAAAGTCTTTCACCAAGATCAAGAGCAAAAGGATAAGCATGACTTCACGAGCTTCAAATTAAATAGGTGTATTCGAAATTAGCTCTTCATACATCTCTCTTTTGCAATTCTATACTTAATTTGTTTCCTTGAAGAGCATAATTACATTGCACTTGATTGGTTTGTCTTTCTCTTAGTAGCTTCCAAGATGACCATTAATGCTAGCATCTTTTATTTTAAATCGTCCTAGTCTTACGATTCAGTATCTAAAGATAAAGTGTGCCAAGTCCTCCATTTTACATTTATTAAGCCATCTTTAGCCATATTTTAGCTCTCTAGGTAATGTGTGAGTGAAAAAGATGGTTGTTACAATACAAAAAAGCATAAAAAATTAAATAAAAAATAAAAAATAAAAAATAAAAAATAAAATAAAAACATAACCAAGAAGATAGCTATCGCCATGGTAGGTCTTTGGAACTAGCAATGGTACCATAAGAATGATGCCTTGATTTCTCATAGGGTGGAACCTTGTGTCTTTGCTTCACTAACAAACTATCATCGTCGGAGGCTCTTAGTGGTTCTTGATATCCTTGGCGGGAGTCACTATAGGCTCCTCGACAATTGTCTCTTTGCCACTAGAGCTAGGTTCCTGCCTAACAAAAACAACTTCATGGTAGAGTAGACAATCAACTGTGGGATGTTTGATGGCATGCCTCCTTGTGTGCTTCGTATTTTGTGTGGGTTTCAAGTTGTCATTGCAATTAGGAGTTGGATTAACTGCTATCATAATCTTCTCTCTCTCTCTCTCTCTCTCTCTCTCTCTCTCTCTCTCTCTCGCCAACATTAAGCACAATATTTAATTTATGTTTATGTAATTAGCTTTATGGGTTAAGTGTTGATTAATTACCTAGTTTATTGGATTTGGGAATTAGTTTAGGGAGATCGGAACTCAGAAGCTCATTTCATTGGTATCATAGCTTGGATTAGTGAGTTGGTTAGAGCATTGAGAGTCTCATAAGTATTTATTAATTAATCATTAAGGAGAGGATCATTATCTTGCATAATCGTGGTGGCTACAATTATCATCAAGGATTTGAAGATTCAAGCTTCATGGCTGTGATGACAATAAGAAAGTATTGGAGAGGAGAATTTGTTAACATCAAAGAAGGCCATGGAGGTTTCTCGCCCATAGCTTAATTGGGATTCGGTTTGCTAATCTTTCTCTTTGCAAAAGTCCCCATAAATATTTAAGCATTAAGGATTAACATATGCATGATATATATAATTAAGTAGCAATATTCATTAATTTCTTGGCATGGCATAAATCACTTTATGGCTTCGCAAAGATCTAAATTAATATGGTATTAATACCTATGCTAATTCATTTGCAAGAAATTAGGCTTTTGAGAGAAAAGCTTTAATGTAAAAGCTTGAGCTCAATGTAAGACCTGCACCACCCAAAAAGCTATAAATAAAAGTATGCCTAAGCTTGACTCTAAAGCTATTAATTCTATCATATCATGCATGAAATCTAAGGCATGTGTATTATTCTTGTCTTTTGGCATGCAAGGACTTAATTAAAGAAAGATCAAAGGCTTGAAATTGAGCGAGGTATTAGCCTCATTTAAAGCACATTATTTAGCTTATGCAAAAATCCATGGACACTGAAAAATTGGCGTGAATTTGGGTTGATGTGAGGAAGAACAAGGCATTATTAATAATGCTTGGATGAGATAACACGACATTATTGGGTGGTTGCAAGATCAGGGTGCCCAGTTTTGTCCACTCAGGCACCCTGTAAACAGTAAAAAAACAGGCATTTGTTTACCTTTAGTAGCTAATCTCTCCTAGTAAATGAAGAAATTTCGTTTCAAGTTCTTTTGTTGGAACATCATATTCAAAGTTGGTAATATAGTTGCATAATTTGATTAAGCATTAGATAGGCCAAAGTCCTCATTTTCTTAGGTACAAAGTCAATGTATACACCCTGTCCCAAATTTGAACTGATTCCATAAAATGCTAATATCTTTTACATATAAACTCATATGAGATTCCCACTTTGTACCTTAGATCTTCACATAATATGGAGCTTAACTTGATTTTTTGAGAAAATTTTAAGATATCTGTCTATTTTCTTTAAATATTTCAAGGCCTTTAAAGTGTTATAATATACGCCACTTTTTGTACCCACAATAGCTACCACTTAAAATCCTCAATCTTGTAGATTAAAAGAGTGGGTAGATATTCAGACATTAGTAGAATGTAGTCGTTAGTAAAAATTGCAAATCCAATGGTTAGATTTTTAATGATCTCTTTTTCAAAATTCTTCCAGACTATCAGAAGGCCTGCAAATATCAATAATCTAATTAGTAAAATTACATTTTTGATGTGAATCATCTAAAACCTATAGGGACTATTGTACTTATAATGGTGCATCTATGGAAAAATAAATTGGATCACTCTAAGTACGGAAAGATCATTTGTTTATCATTTCATCATATTTTTGATTAATTTTGATTAATTAGACTAATTTATATTAATTTAAGTTATATTGGGTTAATTTAAGGGCAAGCGTATTTTCTATTATTTGCTTGATCTCATTTTAAGTACCTTGCCTCCCAAAATTTGCTCTCCAAGCATTGTCCCAGTCCAGCATAAACTGGATAAAATTGGATACCCTGATCTTGCAACAACCCTATTAATATGTGATACTACTCCTCACCTGCTTCACCATTTGCAGATCTGTTAGTTTGGATGAATTCGGCTTGTCAATTTAATCACATTCATGCAAGGTTTTGGTGGAGATCCAATAAAGTTGAAAATTAACGCTTGTGTGGTTGAATCTGGGAATCCAAATGCTCTCCTTCATATCCATAGGAGGTTCTTCCCACCAAATCTCCTTCTCCAAGAGGTCCAATTAGGGGATTTTTTTCGTCAAAAATTACTCTCAAGGACTCATTCAAGACAACTGAGCTCCTTAAGCCTACAAGCTTCATGTCAAGAACAAATCCAGGCTTGTGAATTATGGTCCCGAGCATGAGATTTTGCAAGTAGCATCCACGAGGCTAATTTTTTCGGCCTACCTTAGCTCGGAGATAAGTGCTCTTTTTCTTCGTTGTTGTGCATAACTTTTGTGTTAAATTCCTTTCAAAACCATTGTGCATATTAAGTTTATTTGGTATGATTTATTAATTACTTTTCTACACGCTAGAGATTAATATTTTGGGTACGTATATTAGTAACGTTCATGCTGACACGTGTTCGCATGCTTGAACATGTGGCTGCATTTATTTTTGACAATTTTCGATGCAGCCGTCTGTTTGGTGGTAGTCCTTTTTTGCGTTGTTGCTACTACTCGTCTTCAGCTAGTGCTCCTCCCTTGGCTCTGGTGCTCGTGTCGCGTATGGGAGGTGCTTCTGTCCATGCTCTTCCATTTGATTGGTTGTGTGCTCCCTTGGCTTTGGTGCTCGTGTCGCGTATGGGAGGTGCTCCTGCCCAATGCTCTCTGCTCGTTAATTGTCAATGGCTATGTATCTGTTGTTTGCTATGCTAGACTATTGATTTGCTGTCAACTGTGCATTGTTTGCTTCGTTGTTATTTGTTCGTCTGTGATGTTTGCTTCGTTGTTATTTGTTTTCTACCACGTGTTTGATCTTAACAGTCTGCCTTGCTACCGCGTGCAATCTTGACGGTCTCTCCTCCGAGCTTTAGCATGCAATGATTTTCATCTATTCTGTTTCTTGTTTGTGATTAATGCTACGTTGTTTTCTGCTTGCGTATGCATGTTCTGTTTAGTGTCCGATCTTCACGGTGTCTCCTATGAGCTATAGCATGAAGGCTCGACGCGCAATGATTTTATCTATTTTGTTTCTTGTTTGTGATTGGTAGGCTATTTTTTGCTTATGTATGCATGCATGCAAACACATGCATGTTTGTACACTACCATGGATGTCTATAAGGTAATGTTATTTTAAAAAGCCTGAGAAGTTTGCGTATGCATACATGCAAACACATCCATGTTTGTACACTACTATGGATGTCAATGTGCAGCGATTGATTCCATGTTTTCTTTTGTGAGATTTTTGCTTTGTTCGTCCTTGTGCTTGATGTTTCTTTTTTTTTTATAATCGCTGCATATGCATCCATAAATGCACATGGATGTTTCTTCAATTGCATCGATGTCAATAAGCAGTTTAATACAGTTGCATGGATCCATCTTTGTATACAGTTGCATGGATCCATCTTCGTATACAGTCAAATGTATGTTGTATTTGTTTAGGATTCTAATTGTGGTTGACACGTAGCTCCATCGTTGTCGTGTATTTCTTCTTGCCATACCGTGTTGTCATGCTTTTTATGGACATCGTGACTTCTAGTTTTCGTCTGTTGTATATGAACCATGTATGCTTACTATTGGTGTATATAACTTCTAACCATATTGTGGTGTGGGCTTGTTTTTATGGACACTATCCTTCTTATTTAACGACTTCCAGTACTTGTTTCTTTAGCTAATAAAAATCTGCAGTGTTCGCTTTGTGTGGTTGTGATGCTTCCTAAAAGAAGACTTTTTCATAGCATTAGTAACATAATAAAGATTGATCGACGACCTTGTTCTTCATCCATGTTATGTCATGACACGGACCTTGGTCCTTCTTGTACTACGCCCTTGTTGTGTGATGAGGGTGAATCCTCTACATCCATCATACTAAGGGGTCAGTGCAATCTGGTGCGAGCATAATTGTGGTGCCCCTAGAAGGCTCCTTTTTAGAGTTATCACCAATGTTGATCAGTGAAGGAGCCATTACAGTTATCATCATTTGGAAATGGAGATGATTTAGAGTACCACCTTTTTCAAGGGCAAACGGACCCTTGAGACATTCCATCCTACCAAATTCTTCTAGTGGTTCCCATGAGCAAATATTGATCTCTCTATTTCTTGTAGCAACAATCACAGAGACTTCAAACAATTTATTTCTTTTGTCTGTTGGGAAACTAGGAATCTTGTGATTCAGATTCTGTGTTCCTATCATTGGGCAGAGCGTCCCAGAAGGGCCCACTTTTGGCTTTTTTCCTTTCTTTGCAGCTTCAGATGAACCTGCAGCGTAAGGAACATGCAAATTTACAAATAAGATTTCAAGGAAACTGCATAAGGAACTTGTAAATGAACCTATAGCATAAGGAACATTGGTGTATGTAGTAGTGCCAGGCGCCAATGTTTTGAGACGTCCAGATTAGAAAACAAAGTTTGTAGGCTAAAGAAGGCATTGTATTAGCTAAAATAAGCCCCAAGATCATGGTACCAGAGGATAGACAAATTTTCAAAAAGATTGGTTTCATTAGGTGTGCTTCTGATGCTAATCTCTATGTTCTCACGGAGAGTGGAAAGATTGATGACAAACTTAGGTCTCATGCATTTTTGTCTTGGGATTGCAGTCTGGCAAGAGGCAGGTAAAATCTTCATTTCACAAAAGCAAAAGTATGCTTTGGAGATTCTCAAGGAATTTGGGAACCCATTTTCACACCCATGGAGGTTAATTTGAAGCTCTCTATAGAAGATGCTCCACCACTTTTTGTTGATGTAAGTACAGGAAGCTTGTGGGGGTAGCTTAATTTTTCTAACTAACACTGGACTGGACATTAGCTTCTCAGTTGGTGTATTGAGCAGTTTCTCCAGCAAGCCTCAGAAGAGTCACTTGAAGGAAGGGATGGTGTACTAAGGTACATCAAAGGTACACTAGAGTATGGCATAACTTACACAGTGAAGGTGACACATTGATTGAATATTGTGACTCGGATTGGTCTGGAGATTGTGACTCCAGAAAGTCAATTTTTGGTTATTGTTTCTCACTTGGCTTAGGTCCATTTTCTTGGAGCAGCAAGGAGCAAACTACGGTGGCACTATCTTCGACAAAAGCAGAGTACAAAGCATCTTGTTTTATTGCTTGTTGTGAGGCAGTATGGCTGAGGAGGATCTTATCTATCATGGGAGTTCCAATAAGCATGGCAACCACATTGAGGTGCAACAATCAGAGTTGCATGGCCATTGCCAAAGAACCCTGTGTTTCATGCATGCACGAAGCACATAGAAATTCAATATCACTATGTGGGAGAGTTGATCGAGGATGAGATAGTGGAGCTAGAGTATTGTCCAATGAAGCAGAATAGTGTCGACATCTTCACCAAGGCTCTTGGGAAGGTCTAGCTCACTCAACATCTTCATCAACTTGGCGTTGGGCCAAAATCAACATGGTCCATCTTTGAGTGAAAATTGAGGGGGGATGTTAGCATATTCTCAATTCCCACCTCTTAGCATTGCCCTACCTTTGTTATGCGCTACACATTTGTAAGGCTCCCTTTATGAGAAGAATCCAATCGTGCATGTGACTTTGGTAGGAACCCCAACTTAGACATTGGAAGGGGTCTTGTTGTGACCCGCAGTGATGGTTAGGAACCCCAACTTAGACATTGGAAGGGGTCTTGTTTGTGATCCCCAACTTAGACATGGGAAGGGGGTCTTGTTTGTGACCCCCATTGATGGTTAGGAACCCCAACTTAGACATTGGAAGGGGTCTTGTTGTGACCCCCATTGATGGTTAGGAGATGACTTATGTAGACTTGGCACACTGAGGCAAGTAGGATTTGGGTAGATTTAGTATGCCAGGCAAGTTAAGGCACCTCGTCTTAACTTGTAGGGTCCACTTGGGGGCCTAAACGATCCCAGATCATAAATATAGCCTACGATGGTGGCCACCAAAAAGTTCGCAGGACTTATGTAATTTCCTAGATTGATTTAGGTGGTCAGTTGGCCGTGGTTTGAATACGCGGTGGTGGGCTATGTCAATGCAGCATAGCCATCCATACATTGAATGCAGCATACATACCACCTACAACACTATATATGGGGATAGTTGTCACACTAGTCGGGGCATCCAATGCTAGAGAGAATCCATACCTTCTACCTAGAGTAATCCTCCATCCAGAGTCTGTCTAGATTTCCATCTAAGCTCTACTTGAGAGCACACGAGTGGATGACACCATCACATTGTACCTTGATACATTTTAAATTCTCTCCATTCTCTACTTTGCATTGTCTTAAGTACTTTCTATTGCTACTATTTTCTCTCCGTTGTTGCGCTATATTCATAGATGGAAGTCTTGCTTTGCCTTGAATGATCAGTATTATAGATGGGGTTGCAAATGCCCAAGCTTCTTATGAAAAGTAGTGTTAAGCTGGGGAGTAAATTTCCTTCGGATAGGTGAGGATGTTGCTAGTGCAATCAAATTTATTACAAGCTTGGTTTAAAAACTTTTGCTTTCCCAAATATTAATGATGATGAAAGCGAAATTTGGAATCTCAAACTTTTGTAAAAATTGATGATAATGAGGGTTTTCCTTGGGCATGGGTTTCCCAATAACTCTTCTCTAAATGACTTTTTTACTTATGGTTTCTTAAATGCTTGAATCGCTTAGTTGGAAGTGTTATGCTCACCTTATGGTTTCTAGACTATGACTCTTCTTGCTTAGTTGAACATCGTACTTACTTTGGGCCTCCGGGGTAGGATTCCTTGTCTTACCTTGTTAGGAATGGATAGGCTTGCTTGGTGTTATCAAATTATGACCTTGGTTAGTTCAGCTCACCCATTTGTCGATCGACGTCAGTCTGCAAATTATGGCCTTCGGGTCATGATTCTAGTCAAGGTTAGTAGGGAAAGACTAGAGGGCTTATGTAGGATTTGTGATGTATATTAACTCAAAGTAGTCTGAGGAGGATTGGTGGTGAAACTAGCATTCCAGCCTCGGAGTTGGTGACAGCTGAGACTGTGAAGAAATGGTTGGAAAAGGGGACTTAACTTGTGTAAGTGGGGGTTTGGAAAGAACATCTAAGCATAAATCAAAGAAATAAAGAAAATGAACAAAGATTCTTTTATTTGAATTTAACTATAATAAAAAAATTATTATTAAACTCTACAAAAAGCGTCGTGAATTTACTTAAGGAAAGCAAGGAAGGAAGAATATTGATCAGTCTATGAATTCATACTTGTATTTATTAAGTTGTTTGGAAAATCTGTAGAGAAGCATTCAGAACAAGCAACCTGGATAAGGACTTGAAGGAAGGGTTGGTGAAACTCATTCCCAAACAAAATGCTTGTGATGATAGATTTAATCACTGGAGGCCTAATACATTGCTAACTGTTATATACAAAATTTTGGTCAAAATCAGTGCCATCAGGATCACTCTTGCTCTTCAAGAGATCATATCTAAGAAACAACATGGCTTTATCAAGGGAAGGTCTATATATAACAATATACATGCTTCTATGTTGGGGAGAGATTTGGCTTTGAGAGAACAAAGCATAAATGCATTCTCAAGATTGCAACTTGATTTGGAAAAAGCTTATGACAGGGTACACTGGACATTTGTGGCTAGAGTAATGGAAAAGCTAGGGTTTGGATTTAGAATGGCTTCTTGTATATACACTCTTACCTTGGGAGGAAATTCCAAGTTGTTGAATGGGAGAGTGGTAGGGGGATTTGAAGTGAACAGGTCAGTTAGACAAGGTCAGTTAGACACGGCTGTCCCCTTGCTCCTCTATTATTCGCCACTGCTTCCCACCCTTTTATTGTGGCATTGGAACATGTCTCTGCTGAGGGGAGGGTAATTGGGCTGACGCTAAGTAATTGGGGAACAACTGGTCATTCAATGCTTTGCAGATGACTCCTTACTTTTTTTGAGAGCTGATAATGATATGGATTTAAGCATCCTCAGGAATTTGTTGATGCCTCTAGATCCAAATGTCATATTCATAAATCTAAACTAATAAGCCTCTCTAAAGATAATGATTTTGACTTACAAAGATGGGGGTGTGAGGTGATTAAGAGGGGACAAATTGTTAGATATCTAGGTGTTCCCTTTGGGGTTGAGGTGACCATCAAGCAATTAATTGATTGGCCATTGGACAGATTCTATATTAAATTTTAAAAAATGGAAAGGCATTAGAGTTCCATTCCATGATAGGGTGGTTATATGTAACATAGTGCTGAATGCCTATATTATGTTTTTATGCCTAGTGTTGGATTTTGGAAAAAGTCATTGGGGCAGAGGATTGTAAGGCCTGTAAGAGACTTTGTTTGGAGAAACGTTGGTTCTAGCAAAAAGGCTTTAGCTTGGCTTGCGTGGGACAAACTTAGCCTGCCTAGATGTGAAGGAGGCCTTGGCATTCTTCATCTCCCCTCCCACACAGTTGCTAGGTTGGCACTTCTTTTACCCAAGATCCTTCAACAACAGAAGGATATTTGGACAAGGATACTAAAAGAGTTAGTGGATTGTCCAGTTGTTTATTTTGAAGGTAATTGGCAAAGACCAGGATGGAAAGACAAAATCTTCTCTAATGCTCCTCTTAAGATCACAGGGTCTTCATTTTGCAAAATGATTTGCACCAAATGGAAAGAGGTTTTAGAATTAATGGTTTGGGATGGGTGTGGTAAGGCCTCATGAAATTCTCTGTTGTGTCTAGGGATATAGTGGACTCATAAATTCAATCTCCCTTTAGCTTTGTAGGATCCCAAAATAGCTAAAATTTTGCACAACAAAGGCTCAAGAAGGTTCTCTGACTGCTAGGATGGGGTTTCAGTTGGGTGGAAGGCAGTTGGGTGGAAGGCAGCCTGAGCAGCTAGAAGTGGAACTTGGTTTGTCTTACAGGGAAGGGCAACTTGCTAGGATGGGGTTTCAGTTAGGTGGAAGGCAGTGGGTGGAAGGCAGCCTGAGCAGCTAGAAGTGGAGCTTGGTTTGTCTTACAGGGAAGGGCAACTTGCTAGACATATACTGAATGAGGTACAAAAGGGATGGACCTCTACAGCTGTGGATGAGTCTTGTTGGATGAAGGACTGGGCCTAGTTTAATGGGACTAAACTGGACAGTGGATCAACTAAGACTCTTGACAAAAGCACTGAGAAAGAAATCTCAGGTTTTTCTATGGAGAGTGTGCATGGAAGCCTTGCCCATTGGTTCTAAGTTGATACAGAGGAATTTTACTAGTGGATGTTGTCCTAGATGCAAAATTGCATTGGAAGATGGAAAGCATGCATTTTGGGATTGTTCGGCCATTAGGGGTGCTTGGACCAAGATTGGAAAATGGGTTCATAATAACCTAGGGGTACAAGGTCATTGGGGGGGTTGGTTATTAGGAAGATGGACATACAGTGTTGGACATGTTATAGAGATGAAGGTATAAGGCATATACTACGGCCATAACATGGAGGATGCCTCACATGGGAGGCACGCAGTGGACGAAGGGCTACGAGGCAGAAGGCGGGGGGAGGAGACAATCGAGCATAGGGAGGAGCGGGAGAGGCAGGGGGTGACCCTGAGGGGAGCAGGCAAAGAGGGGACAAGAGCGATGGAGAGTAGGTGGGGAGAGACATATTGTGCATGCATGCACACTCTTCTCACAATTACATGCTCACCCAGCCTTTCCCACACATGGTAGTGTACAACAGCTCTATTCGAGAAGGATAACAAGCAAAGAAGAGAATAAAAGAGATATAGTCCGTAACCTGTGAAATCAAGAGAAGAGGAGCGAATCTTCCGGGAAATGGAAAAAGAATCCACTTTAAAAAGAAACGACTATTTAAACAAAGAGCTGAAACCTTGAGTCAAATATTATTCAATCGTTTGCTTTTTGCTTGCTTGTTGAACCCAAGGTTTGAACGCATCTAGTTAATTAATCATAAAAAACATTTTGGTGCCCGCTTTTGAGATATTAATCTATTAGTGCCCAATTAAGATATTCATTTATTTTTAGTGCCCACTTGTGACACAGCAGCAAATGCTCACCTTCACGCTTCCTTGCCCAAGCCACGTGTCTCATCTCTCCCTTGCTAGTGCTTCAAGCCCCAAGAGATAGAGAGATCCATGCTTGTCCTTCCTACATGTAAGCATGATAAAAACTCTCTAGTGCTTCAAGCGACCTCCTATCCTACACGCGACCCCGATAGACAGAGAGACCCACCCTTGTCCTTCCTACATGTGAGCACGAGGAAAATTTTTGAATCGAAGCCGCCAAAAAACTTTCAAATCCTTGATGGCGTGCTTTTATTTTTATTTTTTTAAAACCTCCCTAAGGTTTTCAAAGGACTTGTTTCCTTGTTATTAAACCTTAAATCTTATAAGCTATCCACCTTAGATCTTAACTCTCACTAATTATTAATAGGAAGGAAGAATATTGGACCCATATTGGTAAGCGGCTCTATAAATTGACTCAACCTCAGTAGAAGAAAGAGCATTTGTAGGTTGCTTCTTGCTGATCCATGAGATAACTCTAGATCCAGGTGAAAAGCACAGTAATAAACCATCACTAATCTCCTGCCATTGGATTTGAGTCACAAAACCCAAGCAATGTGCTATCACCAAGCACAGTAATAAACTATCTCTCCTGATCTCCTGCCATCTATGCCTCCTGCCCAATCTGAGTCACAAAACCCAAGCAATGTGCTATCACCACCCCTTGTATATGTAATGCCATAGTCCAAGGTCGATGTACCTCAAGACTCGCTGACCTTATTTCCAATGGTTTTCTTGAGGTTTGTTAGAGAACCTTCTCAAAACACCTGTGGCCTCAAAAATATCTAGATGTACCTTTCATTATCTACCAATGCAGATGCATCCTCCTTTGAAAGCTTCAAGTTTACTTCAAAAGGAGTGTTCACTGTTTTGCACCAAGACATACCAAATACTTTAAGCTGTCCACCAGCATACTTTCTCTGTGAGATGAAGATCTTGTCTAACTCTTGCCAGACTTCAAAAGGAGTGTTCACTGTTTTGCACTAAGACATGCCAAATACTTTAAGTTGTCCCACCAGCATACTTTCTCTATGTGAGATGAAGATCTTGTCTAACTCTTGCCACCACAGACTTTAATTCCCAAACAAAAATGTAGAAGTCCAAGATTTGTCATCTCAAACTATGTACATAGTGCTTCCTTTACCTGAGAAATCTTCTCATCATCATGCTCTCCAAAGAGAGTAAGATCATCCACATAGACAACAATCAACATATACCTATTGTCCTCTTCAAACATGTACAAACTTTCATCACAAAGGCTTCATCTTAAACCAATACTCAACAAGTACCTATCAATCCATTGATTCCATGCATGTGGAGCTTGCTTTAGACAATAAAGTGCCTTTCGGAGTCTACAAACTTTGCCTTCTAAACTTGCAACCCAAAACTAGGCAGTTGTTCCATATAAACCTCTTTGAGATATTGTTTACCAATGTCGGAGACCTCCAATATGTCAATGCTGCGGGACCTACCATTTTTTCACATTACACCTATTTGGCCACTGGCGTGTCGGGAGTGTCGGTTTTCACTCATAAGCCATGTAATGTATTATTTTATGTAGTGATCTATATTAATGGTGCACCATGGGATCCAAGGAGTAAGGTTTACACTAGCTGTAGTGGGTTAGAGAGCCGTGCGGCTTATTTTTAAGTCTTGGGAACCCAGAGTGTGAACACTGTGCTTAATATAAAAGCCAATATAAACCCCAAATCGTATCATTCTCTTGTGCATAATATGAAGTGTGCCCTTTCTCTCCATTGCTTCTCTCTTGCCATAGTTTGCTTGCTTGTGTGATTTGAGCTCTCTTGTGTGCTTGTCCATGCCTTTCTTGAGCGACGAGTGAGTGAGGGAGAGGAAGTGTGTGTGTGTGTGTGTGTGTGTGTGTGTGTAATAGAGCTACGATGTGAATGTGCCAGCAACGCAGGAGTTAAGCCTCGAAAGTGCTTCTTCTTCGCAAATGGCGAGATACCTCAACTAGAGTACATTCATGAGGTGAGTGACACACCTCGACTGTGTATTTGTTTCGAGCTTATCATGGCATATTGATTGTGTGCTTGGAGCTCCCATAGCTTGCATACGGTGGTTAAAAAGTCACCATACAACATTTAGCATACATTTTTGGCACCGTTATGAGGGATAACCCCACCACCAAGCTCCATTTGCACCTTGAATGCATTTAGGTTGAAGATTAGAGTAAGAAAGGAGAGATAAAAGACATTTTAGAGTAGGAAAAAAACCCTCGATCTATCATTTTGTGTTGTTTTTTTGTGTAGTTCTTTGCATTTCATGCTCATTTAGGTTAGTGCTTATGATTTTTACCTTAAATTTGTTGTTTAATTACATAATTTATGTTTAATTTCATGGGTATTACACTCTTTTTCTTAATTTTTTGGTCTTTCTTAATTTTTATATTTTTCCTTTTCAAGAATTCACTAATTAGTCACTTAAAAATATTTCTAATATGCATTTTTCTATGCATAGAATAAAAATAACACTTTTAGAATACACAAGCGGTGGGGATTACTCTTTTTGAATAATAAAAGATAAAACTTATTTCACAAAATTTAAGAAAATTTTGTCAGGCTGACCATTTTTTAAATTTTTTCATTCTCAAGTTACTTAGAAATTATCCCAAATGGTTTAAAGTATTCTAAACTAATCAAATTTCACTTTTTAAAGAAAAACAATATGAAAAGTTTAATTCTAACAATTTGATTACACATCTAGGATAAAGAAAGGCTGAATTCAAGAATGAAGAGAGGGGGAAAGCCTTTCCAACAAGGGATAGCACCATTTTTCATTTTAAAGAAAACAAAAATTAGAAAACCATTAAATGGAATAAAGAAAAAGTAGGATTTCTAGCTTACCTAAATTTTTGTGAGCTTTCCTTTGGCTTGATGGTTTGAGGGATCTACTCTTGTTTGCAACAAGAGTGGCCACCAATTCTTTTGAAGAGGAAATGGTCAAAAACTAATGAATTATCAATAAATTCACTGTTTTTGGCTATGGGGAGAGGAGTAGAGTAGCAGTGCATAAAACACTATTAACCATTTACAAAGAGGGAGGCTTCATTTATAGGAAAAATTGAGCCTCTAACCAAGCAAACTGATTCTAGAATTTTTTAGATCAGTTTGGTCAATTTTTGACCATTTTTCGGTAAGTTTAGCTTACTTTTTGGATCTAGTTGAAGCAGAAGAGAGGAGAGATGAAAATATCTCATTGTGAGTTTAAAACTCAACCACACATGTGAAATAGGTGCCTCCTTCATGAGGGGAATTCTCCCACACTGAGGTGTCAAAAATGCATCATTTCTTCTAAATATCTCTTCTTTTTTAACTAATAACCTTGTCCTTAGTCAACTCTTCATCTTATGTGAGTATTTACTCATTTTTGGGAGGATTTCCTTTTATTCTTCAATTTATCTGCTTCCTACATTTGGATTAATCTAATTGGTCCATAGGAACCTTAATTCAAAAATTTCAAAAAATCTGGACCCTTAGGCTAAGGTTCTTTTTACCTGATTTGTCTGTAAGAATGAGCATGATTACCCATATGTATAGCACATCTGCTTGTATTTTGATGATCTCTTGGTAGACAGTAATAGACAACAGTTGGGCATGTTTTCACACATTCAGGCATTTGATCACAATGTTTACAGGAAATATTACCAAACTTTGAACTAACCATTCCCTTTGGACAACTTCTTTTCAATCAGCCTTTCCATTGTGTCTCATTATGCAAGTGCATCCTGGCGTAATAAGATCAATCTACATTCACGTAACACGTAAATGGCATGAGCATCTACTGAATCGAACATCACCGTCAAAACAACTAGAACTACTTATCACATACTCAGTCACATACTCAACCCATGAGTGACATCCTACCTCTGTTCCATACCATACATTGCAGAAGCACTCCCACATGGCGGCATCTCATAAGCAACATATCCATCATATGACGGGGTAACTTATCCACTCTATGTATATTGATGGCATTATGTAATACAACATGCAAACTGCTATTGAGAGGAAGAGCCCTAATAGCATCTAACACACTCAAATTATTTTATTTTCGAGTATTATTTTTATCCTTATCAACAAAAAGCTTATAAAATTGAAACATGTCTGCATCAAGCTCAAAACCCATTTCACCTGTATTCAGCCGAATGGGGTCCAATTTTAAATGCTCAGAGCTTAGAGAAAGGGGCTTTAGTGCAATAGAAAGTCTAGCCATATCAAAATAATCACAGACTATAGATAATTTTAGCTCAAAAAAACTCTCATTAAGAGACCAGGCATAGTTTTTGTCTTGGGCGAGCCATACACAGTAATATTCCTGCTCATTATATCATTCGCAAAACAAACAAACAGTGGGAGAAAAATGGCATAGAACAGACTCAAAGAAGCTCTACCTAGATTTTCAAACTACGCTGATTCTCTCCTTGCAGTACCACTAATAACAATTAACAATTTTTATTAAAATATCCATTCTATTTATAAACAATTGATTACAAAAAATCTCTAAATATTCTTTAATTTAGAGGTTTATCTTCGAAGAGGGAAAAAAACCCCAGAAACAGGTCATGCCGGCACGACCTGTTTCTGGGGTTATTTTATTTTATTTTTAACATTCCATCTCTGTCTCATTTGATCTTTCTTTCAAGCTCTTCAAAGTGCTACAAGCTGCACTTTTTTTTCCATGGTTTACTATTTGCTTTGAATGCTTGGCCAAAGGGGACTCATGTAGTCCATTGGGATATTCCAAAAGGAAAAAAAAAACCCCAAGAAACAGGTCACGTCGGCGCGGCCTGTTTCTGGGGTTTTTTTTTCCTTTTGAAAATATGCCCTAGTAATATTAAGTGACCCTATTGGGATTTTCTAACACACAAAAAACAGGTTATGCTTGGCCAACGGGGGTCATTATGGAGCCCATTGGGATTTTCTAACACAACTAGGGTTTTTTTTTCCTCTTTGAAGATAGAAAAGCTTCTCTCTATTATGTTCAAGTATATTAAAATTTTCTTTATTATCTATTTTTTAGTTTGAAACAATGGCCTCTCTCATAGTGAGAGAAGGACCTGCCTTAGTCTTTTTTTAAGAGAAAAAAAACCCTGAAACAAGCTATGCTGGCGCGGCATGTTTCTGGGGGTTTCTGACGCAGCCTGTTTTTGGGGTTTTTTTCTCTTAAAAAAAGACTAAGACAGGTCCTCCTCCTTGTTTTTGGGGTTTTTTTGTGTTAGAAAATATTTCTTAGTAAGCTTCTTCGCGATGCCTTAGTCTTTTTTAAGAGAAAAAAAAACCCCAGAAACAAGCCGCACCAGCGCGACCTATTTCTGGGGCTTTTTTTAAAAGATCCTTGCCCCCTCTCTACGCAATGAATTATGGGGTGCTAGCAGCGGAAGTAGCACTTCTTGCACAGGGCAGAGCCTCTCACTCGGGGCCTCGCCTCCCACACGGATATCTGGACAAGAGACTAATCCCTCGGCTCTTCCAAAACTGAACCCGAAAAACTTCCCTTGCCCAGTAGACAGGCGGTTCCTCCAGGATATTTTATTCTAACATAGTCAAGAGCCTTAACTAACCAAACTGATCTGACCGAAACTGTAAGTCACATGGTCCGATCAAGGGAAGAGACTTGCACTTGAATCATAGAGACCAACGCTTTTTTCCTCGTCTCACAAGAGGCACAGTCGTTGATTCTTTTCCATAGAACAAAGACTATCCGGGATTTACTTCAACTATTGTAACTTAAAGGAATTGAGTCTCATTTTAGGGATCCATCAGTTCAGCCTAACCCTATCCATAGCCAACCGCCCATAGCCAACCGCCCAACCACTGTAGTGATAGGATCCATTTAGAAATTTGGTTATGTTTTGTCCCAGGTACCAGGGAAACGAGTTCCGAGGCCCCCTAGCCGACGCTTCAAGCAAACTTCAAGATAGTCACACCACTTACACATCCAATATGAAATTGCCTGTTTCACAGATTCAGCTGTCTTTAAAATGTATCTGCAACCTTCAAGATAGTCACACCACTTACACATCCAATATGAAATTGCCTGTTTCACAAATTCAGCTGTCTTTAAAATGTATCTGCAACCACTCCTGCACCATGTGCAAACATTGCAGCTTTTATTTCTGGTATGTTTACATCCAAAGTAAACATCCTACCTGTTCTCTTGCCTTTAGTAATCAATCTGCACTTGTTTTTGAAGTCCTCACAATGCAGTCGTCAGGGTTAAAGCGTACCTGCAAACCCTGCTCAACCATTTGGCCAACAGAGACCAAATTCTTGGTAATTTTTGGCACATGTAACACATCAGCAAGGTACTTTACTTTTCCATCTTGCATAGATAGGGGCACATTCCCAACATGGCAATAGGATGAGTTGTATCATCACCTGTCTCACAAAACCTAGCTTCAAAGGATCACGCATATCCTTGAACCGTTCACTATGGCTGGTCATATGGTTTGAAGCACTTGAATCCACATACCATACATCATTTCCACATTTTGCCACATCATTAGATACTCAATTTATCACATGATGCTGCATAACAAATAACCTCTCACTGTCCTCATTATTCTTACTAAAGGATGCATAGTTGCTTTGTTGCAACTTCCCATTCTAAATGTCATTCTGTTTCTTGTAGCAATCAGCCTGTACATGTCCAGGCTTCCCACAGTAATAACAGTTGCGTCCATCACTTTGCTGCCTTTGGCCATTTCCACGACCTCTATAACTCCCCCTTCCTCTAAACTGACCTCTTCCACTTATATGTTGCTGCTGTGTATCATAAGACTGATGCTGCTAGTTATTCCCTATTCGACCACCACTTTGACCACAGCCGCGACCTTGGCCTCTACCTGCATTTGAGTAGAAAACTTGTTGTTGATCTGAACCAGCATGTTTTTGAGAACTTGAGTCATCTCCCAAGTTCTTCTCCTCAATTATCAACATGGACACTAATTCTGCAAAATTGGGTATATTCTCACGAGTCTGAATGGACGTCTTAAAAGACTTGTATTGTGGTGTGAGACCACGTAAGCACACTTTCACTTTATCATCATTATCAACTGCAGCATTTATGGATGCAAGGGATTCACATATGCCCTTGATCTTAAGTGCATAATCACTGATAGACATGTTCTTCTTCTCAACTGTGTGAAGCTCATTCTTCAACTGAATCTTCCTTGCCTTGGTGTTTGTAGCAAACATCTTCACCAAGTTGTCCCATGCCTCCTTGGGGGACTTTGCATCCTGTATGTGTCCAATCATGGTGTCCTGTATACTAAGAGAAAGCCAGTGTATGACTTTCCTTGCTCCCTGATTCCATTCCTTGTATGCTTTTACTTCTGCACAACAACAGTAGGATTTTCTTCAGGCAATTCTGGTGCCTCCTCCTATTCACCATCAATGTACTCCCAATAACCTTTCCCCATTAGGAAATTGGTGATTCTAAACCTCCAAGCATGGAAGTTGTTCTTATCAAGCTTTTCAGACAATCTGGTTGACATTGTCACCTGACATGTTTTTTGCAATTTCTGCACAACTTGTTGTATTCTCTGTAGCAGTACCAAATTCACTCTATCTTTCACAGATAGTAACCACAATATGCATACATACACCCAAATAACCCTATCACAACTTTGTGCAGCACACACAATGTCTGCACTACTGAAATTTCTGTCTGCAGGTCAAAAAATAGAATTTTACAGAATCTCGACAGTTATCGATATGCGAACGCACTCTAACTCCAAAACGGAGGTCGAGATGAACTCGAAACGTAGTTTCGGCACAAAAAATGTAGTCCAATGGACTGTACAGTTTACTTGTGCCTTCAATCCTATGAAGACAACTCCTAAATCCGATGTCGTTGCCGCCGCCTCTGAACAGCTCCCCGCAAGGGTGTAGTAGCCAACACAAGGGGGAAGAGATGGTAAGCTCCTTCCTCCGTACCGCTTCTCGTGCTTGCCTCTAGCTTCTCTTAGCCTAAACCAGGCTCAGATACCATGAAAAGATGGGGAGAAGAGAGCTTAGACTCTTGCAAGCACACACACACACACACACAAACCCTAGAACACAACACACAAGGTAGAAGGCTGAAATCTTCTTCTTCTTCTTCACTACACAAAAGAGGTCTACAAAGGAGATAACATAAAACTCAACATAGTAGAGTATATACAAGTGGTCCATAGTGTGACCAACTAGAGAGGGGTGGGTAGGTAGATAGAACTAAATGTAGCCATCCCTGCTAGAAGATATGTCGGTGTCGGCTACCAACCATGCCAGTGACTGTAACGGTCACATGGCCATGTCATGAGTGCTAGCTCATGTTGAGCTTGACATCTCAACAAGAAACTCATGTACAATATGCACACCTTGCATGTATGAGTGCTACACATGCATGCACATACGTAAAAGAAGAGATAAGAGATAAAATGACAGATGGAAATGCATACACATACGTAAAAGAAGAGATAAGAGATAAAATGACAGATGGAAATGCCATGGTAATATTGCTAGACAAGGGGAATGGCAGAGTAACATTGTGCAGGGCGATGCTCTAGTGCACATGTATGCCAAGAGTGGTGATGCTTCAATGGTACTTCATGTTCCAATCACAAGCTATGTACACTTTGAAGAGATGCAACAAGAAGACTTCCTTCCAAATGCAGTGCCATGTGCTTGTGTACTTAATGTGTGTAGTCACCAAGGTCTAGTAGAAAAAGGCCAAGCACTTTTTGTGAATATGAGCACCAAATATGGTGTGAATCCAAGCCTAGAATGTAACAGTTACATGGTTGATCTTTTGGGTGCGTAGACGACCTAGAAAATGCACTAGAACTGATCTAAGGCATAACGTCTTTTGATCATTTCATAATTTGGTTGCTAGAAATGGGCAAATGTTAATGTGGAGGGATGGGTCCTTCAATGGGTAGTAAAGTTGGATGAAAGCAATAAGCCAACTTAATATAGATGGCATGGTGCATAAGGCCGAAGACATCAAAGCCATACGAATTAGGAGCAGAGCATGGGGAAGAAACCAGAAGTAGTCTGTAGATTGAATGAAGAAACGTTATTCGTGCATTTTTTTTGTTGAGCATACAAAGCATGCACAAAGCAAATGTATTGATGTAAAGCTATAGGATATTGATCACAAAATGTCACAGTAGGAGTGCCCTCAAAAAGGCAGTAAGACTGATCCAAGGCATGCCCTCTTTTAATTATTTCATAATTTGGTGTCCTTGTTTCATTCCATTTGTCTTACATATATATATATTTACACACACACACACACCCATATATATATGTGTGTATATATATATATACATTAGGGAAAAAGGGAGCTCATTTTGGGGTCTTTTACGGTTTGGAAAAATAAGCTCTCAACCAATGAACAGAGGGCCAATGTAACGTTGGAAATTCACAAAAATAAGAGAAAATAGATAAAAGAAACAATATTTTATGTAGGTACAAGCGTGCTACATTAATGTGGAGATTGGTTTTTTATTCTCACAAGATCTTTGGACATGAAGATAGAATCTAGTCTGACATTTTCTCTGACAAGGGCCTTCCCGCTTCCACCTTCCTTTGAACTTTGAAATGTTGTGCTGCCTTTCCTTCGAAAGGTCTACCATTCTACACCACTGCCTCATTGTGCAGCAGCCTCTTGTTTTCCAAAACTGCTCCCTTGATCCTATTTGGCTTAGAGTAAGATGTTTCTTGTCAACTGTCTGTGTGCTCACTTTCTCTTTCTTGAAACTTCACTTTGTTATCTTGTTTACATTACTTTGCTGTGGTTACAGATTCACAAGATCTCCATGGTGAATAAAAACTATGGCCATTCTTGTGGAAGCCGCTCTGTGGATGATAATGCTATGAAGGCAGAATTATACCACACATCCTTACCCCGTCGACCTGCTTCTTCTATTTCTTCGGTAGAGAATTCAAGTACAGTCAAAACGGAAGGAACTTGGGAAAGGTTTAGTGTTTCGAAAGGAGCATGGGTGCTCATGCAACCTAGCAAAAGAAAGAGACCCCAAACAAAAAACATTTTCTTGGCATCATGGAAGGGAAGAGTACGAGATTTTAAAATCACCAGAGGGAAGATATCGGTGAAAAAGTTTTGATTCAGCATGTGTACATGCATAAAGAACTTGTCTTGCGAGACTATCCAAATGATCTTCCGCAACACAGGCCTAATTGTATATTTTTCTATTGTGGTTTTGTTCTTTATGAGGTGTATGGATTTTTAAGATAAAGCTTTCTTTCTTTGCTTATTGACATTCTTGTGTTATTTTATTTCAGATTTATACCCTTCATCGTATGAGACATGGCAAAACATCGATTGTATTCTGGGATTTATAGATGTTTTGCATGGATCGATAGGAGAACAACAATACCAAGGTCGATGTGCAACAGAGCTAGCTCAATCCGGTATATTTTTTACTGATCATTTTTATCAGTTTGCTGGACAATGCAAACACACATGGTGTGTTAAGAAAACAAGACCTTCCGGCATGGAATTCAGTGGATTGGCCTCTCCCACATTTTAGTGTTACAGAGGCATATAGGGCCAAGCTTTTCAAAGAAGTACAGAAAGCTCTGAGGCCCAATATTGCCACAAGGATAATAAAAATTTCTTTATGCATGCCTCACAGTTTTTGTAGACTTGTTTAATACCTTTCCAGTGAAGGTTTCAAAAACAATGTTCACAGTTAAAGCAACAAGTCTGGCATGCATGCCACAATTTTTGGATAAAGGTTGGGATAAGAAGACATGTAGTTCAGTGTTTTGTGAGGTTGTCCAACCTTCTATGCAACTGAAG
Source organism: Cibotium barometz (assembly GCF_041138505.1). NCBI lineage: Eukaryota > Viridiplantae > Streptophyta > Polypodiopsida > Cyatheales > Cibotiaceae > Cibotium > Cibotium barometz. The sequence continues at coordinate 3,330,671 of NC_141057.1, read as the reverse complement.
TACATGGTTGCATCACAAAATTTTATTTTTTCTTTTTATTATAAGCGCAGTCAAATGCTAGGTACAAAACTAGTCCCAATGGATCAAGATGAAGATTCTTTTGGTGCAGAAAATAAACTTCTTGATATTGATGTTGTTGAGAATGGTGATGTGCTAGTCAATATCTCATTAAGACAATGTTGCTCCCTAGCTCAATTGCGCAATGACATTCTATTTGAGACAAAAGGTTCTATTTCAAAGGACTTTTTATTTATCTACAACAATAAGAAGGTATACCATGTGACTTATCCTAGTCTCATTAAGCACTGCTATTAGTTTACTTTACCCTATTGTTTCATATTGCTTTTTTGCAGGTGCTCAAAAGAAGAGAGAGTTCAATAAAATGTAAAGACATTGAAAATTTAAAAATTGAGATAACACAGACTCTATAAACAAAGGTATTATATTCAATAAAGTAAAGTTCTGTACAGAAGTGTTTAATTATATATGTAGAACATATTCTTGACAACAATTTTCTATTTATCTACAAGCTGATCTAGAGGCTACATGGTCCAAGCTCACCGTATCATCTTTATTTGGAGAATCTATTTTCTGCTGCTCCATCATGTCGTGTACAGTCTCTTGGTGCTGCTCCATTGTCTCCTCTACTACCCTTGGAGCATCTGTTTGCTACTGCTCCATCATCTCCTCAATAACATCAGCAGCAGCAGCAGTAGGTCCTTGTTCTTGTGGCTTCTCCTCATCAGCACTAGGTCCTTGTTCCTGTGGCACCACATCTGCATCATCTGTGTCATCAAGGTGTATGACACCTTCTCGGACTTTAGAGCTCTCACCTAACTCGACAGTAGTAGCTGGTACAATAGGTTTGGGAGAGGCATACTTCAAAAACTTCCAAATTATATCAGCTCTGAAACTATATACATAGTTCGAGCTGAAGCTATCTTCTCTCATCTGCAATGAGATATGATGATTTAGAACACTTTGTACCAATATCAAATTTTTTGAAGCTAAATGAAAATTATTTTTTCTTACAAGCTCTCGCTGTCCTATCTCAAAATAGCTTGAAAGTATATATTTGGCACTAATCAGCACTCTCCAGCCCCGCAGCTACTTGAATCATCTTGTTGTGGTGTCTGGATAGTTGGAAAGATATGTTAGAAACTGTTAATATCTGAAGAAAATAAAATTATTCAATTAGTTCAAAGGCATAGCATGAAATAGACATCAGTACAGGGAACAACTTTCTACCTCTAAATCTATTGGCTTTATTGAATCCAAAAGATTGACATTAGGAGGACAGTGATCTAATGCATCTAGAAGCCTTCTAATACAACTGCAATACATATAATTCAGTTAGTGTGCATTAAATCCAAATAATGAAGTTTAAAGTTAAAAATAGCACACAAACCACTTACAATTTCACCTCTCTGTGTGTGTTTCTAAGAGAGTTGAATAAAAAGCATTGCTTCTGCTGGATGTCAATAGAAGCAAAGCTCCAGTGGTCACTGCATAAGGAAAAAAGCATTAAGAAATAAAAGGCTACAAGAGTACTCAATCTTGAAGAAAAATCCCAAAAGAAGCAGTCACCCACATACTTGTTATGGTATGGAAGTAGCAAAATATCAACATGATCAAAATCACAGTGTCTGAACCAATTGGAAATATCCATGGGAGTTTCCTTTGGATCTCTTAACTTGAAGGAAATTGCAGGATCAATAATATGAACTGTATGCTGTACAACATGGTTCAGCCAGCTTCTCATCATGCTACATTGGACAAAACAATAATTAGGGTAAGGTGTAAGGGAGGAGGTACAATAAGGATTGTTTTGCAAACAAATGTAAAATAAAAGACACTTACTAGAGCATTGCAAGAATGATAGTATCTGAGCAATACTCATTCTTATGAGCCAATGTTGCCAAGCATGCTTTTGTCAAGTCAAAATTATTCTCTGAAGTTTCATCTTCAATATGGACAACTATGTTAGGGCCCAGCTCCTGCAACCTTCTCTGATCTGTAGCTCCATCTGTACAGTCTCCACATCTATAGCAAATTTGGATTCTTCTATTTTCTACTTCAGTGACTCCTCATAAGCAGCTTTCTCTCTGGTGCTCTTTGAGTGGGTCACTTCAACAACCTTCACCTTATCTACCTTCAATTTCCTTGTAGGTGGAATTAATAATATGTCTCTCATTTTTATGTCCTGCCATTCCACAGGATGGACCAGCTTGTCATACCTCCATCTCACTCTGGACAAAGTGTTGAAGTCCTTGGCCATCAGAGTTACCCTGTGAGCATAGGCTGCTACAAGCATTGCATCTTCAAAGTACTTCTCTAAGTAATCCTCTGCCATTTCCTGTAAGGAAAGAATGGCAGTCCTGTTCCACATGAAACCAAGGTGCCAACTATCACATATTTCTCTCACTAGTCTCTGAAAAGGTGCCTTGGGGATTGCAAAGCATATAGCTTTTTGTTGTTTCCTGATCTCCTTTAGCACACCTGTAGAATGTTTTAATCTCTTGGACTTTTGCTGGAGCATGATCATTGGCTTCCCCTTCCTGCCATGTGCAACTCTTCCCTTTGGAGGCACACTAGATTCCTTGATATCAGTCCCAGCTGCTGCTGCTGCTGCAAGCCCTGGCCCCTTGCCATACCTCCTTGGAGTTGCCTTGGTTCTTGCCATCACTCTAATAAGCTATATACAAAGCAATGGAAAAAGATTACAACCATGGAGAACATGGAATGATAAAAGAAGGTAATGACAAATTGGATAAATCAAAATTTAATAATTTGTAACAAAACATAATTATGATAATTTAAAATTTCTAACAGCTCATCATCGCGTTTTTCTGTAAATACTTGAAACAACATGCTATTACATTCCTACAGTGAATTCTCTATCTTTACAACTACAAACAATATGTATTGAGTTTATGCAAGGAGTATACAGCCTTGAATAGCCTAGAAAGACACAAAATCACAAGGATAGGGGTGGATGAAGCAGCAGTTTCAAATTTGCAACAAAAAGCGATTTGGGCTGTTTGAGGTTTCTAAAGCCCCCTCCTCGCGTTTTATTGCAAATTCTTGAGGCAGCATACTGGAGCATGCCTTCAGTCATTTCAGTGTGTTTACAACTTGGTGCAAGATGGATTGAGTCTATAGAAAGCAAGAAGTGATCAAGCTCTCACACAACAAGCCCAATTAAAAAGTCTTCCTGCTTCTACATGCAGTGGAAAAAATCTAAGAAATGTATATAATATTTATCATAATATCTAACCTACATCACATCAATCAGTACCTTACCCTAATATACTATTAAACAAGAAGAGAAGGAAATAGAGTGTCTTACTGACTTGGAAGCTATCTGGAGGTTGTTGTGCTGATGATGATGAGTATCCTGTGCTGGGGATGAACCTGTGCTGCTGATCTGGATGCTGATGGTGTAGAGTAGGGAGGTAGAGATGCAAGAGAGCTGAGTTAGGAGAATAGATTATTACAAAATACAAATAAAGTAGCTATTAAATACAAATAAAGTAGCTATTAAATACCACACGTGTGAAATGTAGTCGTTTTTTCACACGTGTGGGTCCCACCCAAATCTTTTGGAATTTGAAATTTGACACGTGTGAAAGTCACTTTTTGCCTTGGAAATTGTGCCAATCATGATTGCATAATCAGATCTATTAACACTCTTCCCTCCCCGTCTTCCATCCCTGCCAGCACCCTCCCATCATCCTTTTCCTTCCCCCTCTGATCACTTCCTACCCAACACACTCCATCCACTCTGCAACCTATCTGAAGACTACTACCACTGCCAGATCTCCAGGTTACCTAGGTTGCAGCTCAAATTTGGAAGAGAGCAAGAGAATTACCAGGGCAACTCCAACAGTATGGAAGAGGAAAAGAAAGGTCAGAGATCTATACTCTTTTCAATGTTTTCTGATATATATTTCTTTCATCTATAGAATTCTTGAATCTTACTGCCTAGGAATCTGGTACATCACCCTAGGATTTGATTAGAGATGGATATGAATAGGACTTAGAATTTTGCAACAAAATGCGAGGAGAGTGCTTTACATTCTTCGAATGGTCCAAATCGCGTTTTCTTACAAATTCTGATATTAGTTTCAGTCTTTATTTATTCCTCTTTGTTTTGCTCTCTTTTGCCCTTGGGGAATTCCTCCTAGTGTCATTTACTGTCCAGAACATTGTGAGATGTGCCTAGCATTTGATTGGAGATGGATGTCAATAGAAATGGAGAATTTGCAACAAAATGCGAGGAGAGCACTTGACATTTTCCAAATGGCCTTGCATCGCGTTTTCTTGCTTTCTATGTCCCTGGGGATTTCTTTCTTGATGATGAGAAAAGTTTTTGCTTTGGAACAGTTGATTCTCAGGCCCCTCCTTTCAAGAGGAAGCTGGACTTTTCTGCTGCTATACTCAGACCACAGCAATCACCAGGTGATTCATGTGTGCTCATGAAGAGAGTTATTTGGTGATATCCTATGCATTACCTGATTGCTTTTTGTTCAGGCAAAAGCAAGAGACTAGAGCAGAAAGGTGAGTCTTCCCTTTCAAAACAAAGGGAACCAGAAGAGGACAAATCTTCAATTTGCTCCTATTTGACTTTCTTCACAAGTGCAAGGCTCAGAGAAACTTCCACATATACCAGAGTATTTTCAACAGGGAGTTCACTATGAGCTCTGTTTTGGAGCATCACAGAGATTTTCTTTCAGACCATTGGGATACCTTCAAACAACTGACAGAGGCAGGAAGGATTGTGAAAGGTGAAAAGGTTTTTGTGCATATAAATCATATTGTCTCCATTGACAGGCTGAGGTACCATGTGAATAGAAGATTTGACAGCCTGCCTGAGGAATATAAATTCAGCTGTAACTTGCACACCAGAAAGTGGAGTGCTTGAGGAAACCATGGCATTCCTTATGTACATTATCTTCCATCAGCAATCTCTAGAAGAGCAATTGTTTGCAGGAGGCTGAAGAAGAAGATATATCTGTAGCGGAGGTAAAAGAGGATATTCCTGTGGCAACAAATATGGCAGAGCAGGAAGAAGATATCAACCTCGAGGATGAGGGGCTGCAAGTGGCTGCTCTTGACCTTGTTCAACTGAGGATTGAAACTCTTAGGGCAGCACAGCCAGTTCAAGATTTTGATGTTCAGAGCAGCAACTATGCAGTGCCCATGCTTCCAGGTGTCTTGATTGGTGGTAAAGATTATGTTTTCCTCCATTATATAGAGTGTATGTTCAATTTGAGGGAGGACTATGCCATTTTCCTTATTGCCCAAGCTTCAAGGCTTGACAAGGAGGTTGGCATAGAGGATGACCATTCACTACTACTGGCTTTGGAAACAACTTTTGATCCTGCAGAGGCCCTTACTATTTGTTTCAAAGAGGCTGAAAATTTCCAAGAGCGAGATGAAGCTGCCTTCCAGCTCACCTAGGAAGCTATGAATCTCTCAGCACTTCATAAGGAAAAGCTTAAAGAAGAGGCTGGACTTGAGGGGAGAGGAATAAATCTTTGGAAAGATGAACTTCTTGTTGCTGATGAAAATGAGAAGGTATGGTATTATTACTTCAAATGAAATACTTGTTGAGATTCAAGCTCGATGTCAGTGTGAGCCAGCTATGCTATGTGCTGGCAGATTAGGTAGGAACATGTGTGAGACATAAATGACCGCGTGTCCAGCTGGTCATAGTGTGTGTGGACATTACATTAGGTTTACTTTGTAGTGTGGACATAACACTATGTTGTGTTCTCCTTTGTGTGTGTGAGAGAGATGGTGACTATGGCTTCTCTCCTTCTTTATGGTTGATGATTATGGATTAGGGTTTGCTTCTCTTGTGTGTGTTACATCCTGCTCCTGTTTTTTATCATGGTATCAGAGCCAAGAGCTCATTAGCTGAGTTGTGAGAGCTCTGATACCATGATAAAAAACAGGAGCAGGATGTAACACACACAAGAGAAGCAATCCCTAATCCATAATCATCAACCATAAAGAAGGAGAGAAGCCATAGTCACCATCTCTCTCACACACACAAAGGAGAACACAACATAGTGTTATGTCCACACTACAAAGTAAACCTAATGTAATGTCCACACACACAATGACCAGCTGGACACGCGGTCATTTATGTCTCACACATGTTCCTACCTAATCTGCCAGCACATAGCATAGCTGGCTCACACTGACATCGAGCTTGAATCTCAACAGCCCCTCTCAAGCTCATGATGTACTGCCGATGAAGATGTAGATGAGCTTGGGATATCAACACTCTCAACACTCCCCCTCAAGCTCATCCCATGTACTCCCAACATAGTCCGGAAGTACTCAAACTTCTCCCTGCTAAGTGGCTTCGTGAAGATATCAGCCACCTGCTCATCAGTCTTCACATAGTGAAGATCAATTGTACCATCCAGCACCTTTTCTCTGACAAAGTGATAATGGACCTCTATGTGTTTGGTCCTCGCATGAAATACTGGATTCTTTGCCAACTGCATACTGCTCATGTTGTCACAATGTATGACAACTTTGCCATCAAGAGGCTCACATAAATCTGCCAAGAGACTCTTTAACCATATAGCCTCACAAGTAGCAATGGCTGCACCTCTGTACTCAGCCTCTGTACTGGATAAGGCAACTGTAGGTTGCTTTTTGCTACTCCAACTCACCACAGCACTGCCAAGTGTAAAAGCATATCCACTAGTAGACCTCCTGTCATATGCGCTACCTGCCCAATCAGCATCTGTGTAGCCATGTATGTCCAAGCTTTTACCACTCTCATAGAATAAACCATAATGTGCTGTGGTTTTCACATATCTCATGATGCGTCTCACTGCATCCAAATGTGGTTTCCTGGGGCTCTGCATAAACTGGCTCACTAGCCCCACTGCATAACTCAAATCTGGGCGTGTGATAGTCATGTATATGAGACTACCAACCATCTTCCTGTACATAGAAGGATCATCCAATTCCTCGCCATAATCAGCCCGCAATTTCACATTTTGCTCCAATGGTGTACTCATAGGCTTACACCCTGTCATGCCATACTTTGCCAACATATCCAAGGCATATTGGCGCTGTACTAACCAAGTACCTCCATGATCTTTCACCACTTCAATGCCAAGGAAGTATCTCAATTCACCAAGATCTTTCATGTCAAATTGCCCACTCAAAGCTTTCTTGACATGCATCACATCTGCACTATGATCACCTGTGATAATCAAGTCATCCACATAGATGACTAGTAAAACAATCCCATGCTGTGTCTTCTTCACATACAGTGAAGAATCTGCTGTAGAAGTCTGAAAACCAAGTGAGATAAGATATCTGCTCATCTTATCACTCCAAGCACGAGGTGCTTGCTTTAGACCATACAATGCCTTTTTCAACCTGCATACGTGAGTGGGATATCTAGGGTGTACATACCCTTCTGGCTGTGCCATGTATACTTCCTCTTGTAAATCTCCATTCAGAAATGCATTCTTAACATCCATCTGATGCATTTCCCAGCCATTAGCTGCAGCCATAGCAATGACTGCTCTCACTGTGCCCATCTTAGCCACTGGGCTAAACGTCTCATCATAATCCAATCCTTGGGTCTGTGCATAACCCTTTGCTACCAATCTTGCCTTATGTCTCTCAATAGACCCATCAGATTTGCACTTCACTTTGTAAACCCATTTACATCCAATAACATTCTTATCCTTTGGTAGAGCAACCAAGTCCCATGTATCATTATGGACCAATGCGTCCATCTCCACATCCATTGCTTTCTGCCATACATGCTCTCCAATAGCCTCTGTATAGCATGTAGGTTCCACATGCTTCACCATAGATGTCATGTATGCATAGTGCATAGCAAAATCTCTGTATGTCAACCTGTCAACAGGATATCTGACCCTCTGGGATCTCCGCAATGCATGCGGGTCACTCTGTACACCTGTAACTCGAGCATGTGGTGGCACATATCTGTCCTGCCTAACACCAGGTGTGCGTACAACAGGTATCCCTAGCTCCTCATCCAAACTCTCTGAGCTAGAGGACTCATAACCTGTGATCCCAATTCCCTCGACTTTCTTCTTGCCTTTATCCATAGCACTACTCCCAGTGCTCACACTCTCATGTCTCAGACGTCCTGACCATGGACGTACACTGCTACTACTCTCAGCTTCTGCTGCTGGCCCAGACATAGTAGTAGAACTAGAACTTGCTTGTGATGGCAAGTTCACAGGCACATTCGCCTCAAGTGTGTCAATGACTCCCTCATCTTTGGCTTTATACCAACTAGCAAGCTCATCGAATACAACATCTCGTGAGATGACTACTTGTCTAGTTTGAGGGTTATAGCATTTGTAAGCTTTGCGATCCTGTGCATATCCAACAAATACACATTTCTCTGCCTTAGGATCCAATTTCCGTCTTCTTTCATCAGGCACATGAACATAAGCTACACATCCAAAGACTTTGAGATGTCCAATGTCTGGCCTGTAACCTGTTAGCCGCATCTCAGGCGTGCTTCCATGAATGGCTGCTGTAGGTGATTTGTTCAGGATATACACTGCAGTAGCACATGCTTCTGCCCAATAGTAATCTGGCATGCTCTTTTCATTGAGCATTGCCCTTGCCACTTCACATATGACACGATTCTTTCTCTCAGCCACACCATTCTGCTGAGGTGTATACCTGCATGTCAACTGTCTCCTTATCCCATGCTTCCTCAAGAAATGCTCAAAGGCCTTTGAGGTGTATTCACCACCTCCATCTGTCCTCAGACATTTAATCCAACAGCCATACTGCTTTTCTGCAAAAGCTTTGAAATCCATGAATTTTTCCAATACTTCACTCTTCTCCCTGAGAAAGTATATCCATGTCATCCTGCTGAAGTCATCTATAAATGTCACATAGTATAGACTTCCTTTGATAGATGGGTTTTGTGCTGGGCCCCATACATCACTGTGCACTATTTCAAGTGGTCTATTACTCATGTTTCCTTCCCTAGGAAACCTCAACCTTGCCTGCTTCCCAAACTGGCAGGCTTCACAAACATGCATATGACCATCATATTTGAATCGAGGCAATCCACTGACAATGCCCCTTGTTTGCATGTTCTTTAATCTCTGTATATTGACATGTCCAATCCGCTTGTGCCACATGTCAATGTCCTGCACAATCCCATTACTCTTTGAAAACATGGCTGAGCTCAATTCTGGTATGCCTGCATCCAATTTGAACAACCTTCCTTCCTTCTTGCCCTTGGCAACCAATCTACAGCCATGCTTGAAATCTTCCACAAAACAGCCTTTCTCATTTTTTAAGAGAGAAGAAGAAGAAAAAGCTGTGAAGGAAGCCATTGGAGCTTGGAGCAAAGGAAAAGCTGTGGAGCACACACCGGCATCAGATCTGAGAGCTAAGGACCATTGGTGAGTGTAGCAAGACCCACTCTGCGGATTGCAGGTACCAAAGAGCAAGTTAAGTGAAGATTGAAGGGCATAAAGCAAAGGAAAAATTCTGGTTTTTTCTCTAAGCTTTCATGGAAAGCTTGAAGTGAATGTATACTCTTGGCAAATGTATACACAAAGGCACATGTATTCGGGCTTGCAAATGTATTAACAAAGTGGACACAAACAACATACAGGATCTTGAAGCAGATTGATGCATACAGATTTGAGCAAAATCAAATGAAAGTGAGTTTATGCAAAAATTTCTGGTTTTTCACAAAAACAGAAAACATACCCCCCGTGGAGGATCAATTGCGGGAGCTAGAGGCAAAATTGAGCTAAACCCTTCATACCCAAGGTAGATTAGGTCATTGCTAAGAGGCCTATCTATTCAATTGTGATTTCCCCTCTCTCTACAGCCCTCTGGAGTAGGCGGTGCATGAAGATGCAGAATTCTGGACAGTTTTCAAAGATTTCATCCTAATTCACTCATTTGGACACCAAATTGAATGCTTTAAAGCTTGGGGAGTTTAGCAAAGACATTGCTAAGGACTTGTGATGCTTGGTTGCAGCTCATTTCATGGATTTGGAGCTCATTGAAGTGATTTATCAGAGGTGTGCAGGTTTGCAGAAATTCTGTCCAGAAACAGAGCATTTTTAATCAAGGCATTAATCTTTGTCTATATCAAATTGGCCTAATTCCTTTGATACAAGTAAAGTCCTATGAGTTGCTAAACTTTTGAATCAAAAAGTTTTGGATTTGGAGAAGATTTGAAGGAGATAGAGCAATTTTAGTGAGAGGTGGTACCTGACAGGTGCAGAAAAATTCAAACCAGAGGTTACAAAACTTGGTGGTTCTCATTCCCCTTGAAGAATTGGATCAAACCCTTCTAGGATATGTTGGAGAAATGTGTTGGGAAGCTAATGCAAGTTGAATCATTGCATTTGGACAAGATTTGAAGGATTTAGAGCATAATCTTGACTGGTTACTGGCGAGAAAAAACCAGAAAATTTTTTGTGAAGGAGTTTCATTTGATTTCAACTTTAATCGAGTGTACATTGTTGGTGAACCATTGTGGGATGTTAATGCACACAATTTGCAAGCATTTGATGTGATTTGAAGAGATTTGGAGCATTACAGGTACTTCGTACATTGTGATCGAAAGGGTACATCTACTCTATTTTTTTGCAACAATGGGAGATGGTCCGATACAGATTGTTGGAGAGAAGCTTGATCGCACTAACTTTCAAGTATGGAAGTTTCGAATGAAGAGTTTTTTGAAAGGCAAAGGGTTGTGGAGTCTTGTCTCGGAGGAAGACCCGGAGCCATACCTACCTCCTCAACCAAATAATGCTCAGTTACTGGCTCACAAGCAATGGGTAGAGCGGTCCTCGAAGGTGTTGCATTATTTTTCAATATGTGTAACAGATGCCTTGCTTATTCACATCCAAGATGCAGATACACCGAAAGAAGCATGGGGTATCTTGTGCAGAATGTATGAGACAGACACTGGTGCCAGGAAGATACAACTAAAGCAACAGATTCACAGTGTAACACGAAGGAATCGGAGTATACATGAGTATGTTCAGGAAATCAAGGGTTATGCTGATTCCTTGTCATCAATCCATGCCCCAATGGATGATGATGATTTGGTTGCACTCACGTTGCGTGGTTTAGGCAAAGAATACAAATCTTTTGACACTTCCATCTCAGTAAGGTTGGGAGGAATGCCAGACTTTAATGAGCTTGTGTCATTGCTCATTGTGGAAGAATTGAAGCTTAGCCTTGGTGGTATGAGTGTTACAGGTGGTGCATCCTCGTCAAGCAATGATGAACATGCAAGAAATCAAGCTTTTTACTCATCTAGAGGCTTTCGAGGCAGGGGGAGATTCGCATCACGTGGACGTGGTGGTAATGGTCGTGGATGGCAGGATAGGCCTCCACAGCAGAATTTTCAGCCTTCATATGGTGCTCGAGGTGGTCGTGGTTCTGCACCTCAGCGAGGCAGAGGTAACCCCCGTGGACGAGGACGTTGGCAAGGCCAACAAAATTCTATGCAAGATGTGGAATGCCATTATTGTGGCAAATATGGTCATATAGCGAGAGATTGCTTTCGCAAACAGAATGATTTGAGAGGGGGAAGAGCACAACGTGGTGGTCATTATGGTGGAAACTATGCACAACATGGTGGCAACTATGCATCAAGTAGCAATGATGGAACTGCAAATCATTTGTTTGCCATGAAGCATGTTGTGGGTTCTATGACAACAAATGCTGAGAATGATGATACATGGTACATGGACTCAGGAGCATCAAACCATATGACATGTCATGGAGAATGGTTTGAGCACATGAAGCCAATGGATGTGAAGGGCTATGTGGAAACAGGTGATGATACCCAGCATGTCATTACACATGTTGGAAGTGTACCATTGGTCATGCATAATGGTCAGACAAAGTCTATGTCAGATGTGCTGTATGTGCCTTCGATCACTAAAAGCTTGGCCTCAGTTGGTCAAATGGTAGAACAGGGATTACAGGTTAGATTCAATGAGCATGGATGCTTCGTTGAAGACTTTAAACATGGATGTAGAGTGATTGCTAAAGGCAAGAAAGAAGGAAGACTGTTTAAGCTGGATGCTGGAATTCCAGAGCTAAAATCAGCCATGTTCTCAAAGAGCAGGAATGTGGTACAGGATATTGATATGTGGCACAAGAGGATTGGCCATGTAAATATACAGAGATTAAAGAACATGCAAACAAGAGGCATAGTCAATGGATTGCCTAGGTTCAAATATGATGGACATATGCATGTTTGTGAAGCCTGTCAGTTTGGGAAGCAGGCAAGATTGAGATTTCCTAGAGAAGGAAATATGAGTAACAGGCCACTTGAGATCGTACATAGTGATGTATGGGGTCCTGCACAAAACCCATCTATCAAAGGCAGTTTATACTATGTTACATTCATTGATGACTTTAGCAGGATGACATGGATATACTTTCTCAGGGAGAAGAGTGAAGTATTGGAAAAATTCATGGATTTCAAAGCTTTTGCAGAAAAGCAGTATGGCTGTTGGATTAAATGTCTGAGGACAGATGGAGGTGGTGAATACACCTCAAAGGCCTTTGAGCATTTCTTGAGGAAGCATGGAATAAGGAGACAATTGACATGCAGGTATACACCTCAGCAAAATGGTGTGGCTGAGAGGAAGAATAGAGTTATATGTGAAGTGGCAAGGGCGATGCTTAATGAAAAGAGCATGCCAGATTACTATTGGGCAGAAGCATGTGCTACTGCAGTTTATATATTGAACAAAACACCTACAGCAGCCATTCATGGAAGCACGCCAGAGATGCGGCTCATAGGTTATAGGCCAGACATTGGACATCTTAAAGTCTTTGGATGTGTAGCTTATGTTCATGTGCCTGATGAAAGAAGACGGAAATTGGATCCTAAGGCAGAGAAATGTGTATTTGTTGGATATGCACAGGATCGCAAAGCTTACAAATGCTATAACCCTCAAACTAGACAAGTAGTCATCTCACGAGATGTTGTATTCGATGAGCTTGCTAGTTGGTATAAAGCCAAAGATGAGGGAGTCATTGACACACTTGAGGCGAATGTGCCTGTGAACTTGCCATCACAAGCAAGTTCTAGTTCTACTACTATGTCTGGGCCAGCAGCAGAAGCTGAGAGTAGTAGCAGTGTACGTCCATGGTCAGGATGTTTGAGGCATGAGAGTGTAAGCACTGGCAGTAGTGCTATGGATAAAGGCAAAAAGAAAGTCGAAGAAATTGGAATCACAGGATATGAGTCATCCAGTTCTGAAAGTTTGGATGAGGAGCTTGGCATACCTGTATTACGCACACCTGGTGCTAGACAGGACAGATATGTGCCACCACATGCTAGAGTCACAGGTGTACAGAGTGACCCGCATGCATTGCGGAGATCCCAGAGGGTCAGATATCCTGTTGACAGGTTGACATACAGAGATTTTGCTATGCACTATGCATATATGACATCTATGGTAAAGCATGTGGAACCTACATGCTACACAGAGGCTATTGGAGAGCATGTATGGGAAAAAGCAATGGATGTGGAGATGGACGCATTGGTCCATAATGATACATGGGATTTGGTTGCCCTACCAAAGGACAAGAATGTAATTGGATGTAAATGGGTCTACAAAGTGAAGTGCAAATCTGATGGTTCTATTGAAAGACATAAAGCAAGATTGGTAGCAAAGGGATATGCACAGACCCATGGATTGGATTATGATGAGACGTTTAGCCCAGTGGCTAAGATGGGCACAGTGAGAGCAGTCATTGCTATGGCTGCAGCTAATGGCTGGGAAATGCATCAAATGGATGTAAAGAATGCATTTCTTAATGGAGATCTACAAGAGGAAGTATACATGGCGCAGCCAGAAGGGTATGTACACCCTAGATATCCTACTCACGTATGCAGGTTGAAAAAGGCATTGTATGGTCTGAAGCAAGCACCACGTGCCTGGAGTGATAAGATGAGTAGATATCTTATCTCACTTGGTTTTCAGATTTCTACAGCAGACTCTTCACTGTATGTGAAGAAGACACAGCATGGGATTGTGTTACTAGTCATCTATGTGGATGACTTGATTATTACAGGTGATCATGGTGCAGATGTGATGCATGTCAAGCAAGCTTTAAGTGGGAAATTTGACATGAAAGATCTTGGTGAGTTGAGATACTTCCTTGGCATTGAAGTGGTGAAAGATCATGGAGGTACTTGGTTAGTACAGCGCCAATATGCCTTGGATATGTTGGCAAAGTATGGCATGACAGGGTGTAAGCCTATGAGTACACCATTGGAGCAAAATGTGAAATTGCGGGCTGATTATGGCGAGGAATTGGATGATCCTTCTATGTACAGGAAGATGGTTGGTAGTCTCATATACATGACTATCACACGCCCAGATTTGAGTTATGCAGTGGGGCTAGTGAGCCAGTTTATGCAGAGCCCCAGGAAACCACATTTGGATGCAGTGAGACGCATCATGAGATATGTGAAAACCACAGCACATTATGGTTTATTCTATGAGAGTGGTAAAAGCTTGGACATACATGGCTACACAGATGCTGATTGGGCAGGTAGCGCATATGACAGGAGGTCTACTAGTGGATATGCTTTTACACTTGGCAGTGCTGTGGTGAGTTGGAGTAGCAAAAAGCAACCTACAGTTGCTTTATCCAGTACAGAGGCTGAGTACAGAGGTGCAGCCATTGCTACTTGTGAGGCTATATGGTTAAAGAGTCTCTTGGCAGATTTATGTGAGCCTCTTGATGGCAAAGTTGTCATACATTGCGACAACATGAGCAGTATGCAGTTGGCAAAGAATCCAGTATTTCATGCGAGGACCAAACACATAGAGGTCCATTATCACTTTGTCAGAGAAAAGGTGCTGGATGGTACAGTTGATCTTCACTATGTGAAGACTGATGAGCAGGTGGCTGATATCTTCACGAAGCCACTTAGCAGGGAGAAGTTTGAGTACTTCCGGACTATGTTGGGAGTACATGGGATGAGCTTGAGGGGGAGTGTTGAGAGTGTTGATATCCCAAGCTCATCTACATCTTCATCGGCAGTACATCATGAGCTTGAGAGGGGCTGTTGAGATTCAAGCTCGATGTCAGTGTGAGCCAGCTATGCTATGTGCTGGCAGATTAGGTAGGAACATGTGTGAGACATAAATGACCGCGTGTCCAGCTGGTCATAGTGTGTGTGGACATTACATTAGGTTTACTTTGTAGTGTGGACATAACACTATGTTGTGTTCTCCTTTGTGTGTGTGAGAGAGATGGTGACTATGGCTTCTCTCCTTCTTTATGGTTGATGATTATGGATTAGGGTTTGCTTCTCTTGTGTGTGTTACATCCTGCTTCTGTTTTTTATCAATACTTTATCTTGTGTTTAAATGTTTTGTAGTTATGTATTATTGTCTCACTCCAATCTTTTGATACATGGCAGCTACAAATTAAGGATGACACATTCCTCTAGAGAACAAGTGGAAGCAGGCCGACTGGGTTTGGCAAAATGTCAAGCCTAGCTCATTATATTCATGATCTAGGCAGTGCTAAGATATTGATTTACCATAGGCAGTTGAGCAACAATGGAGAAGCCATTGTTTACTTCTTTAAATGGTTGTCTAGGGTTTTAGGTGGACATGATCTTCCATGGCAAAAGGAAAAGATCATTTTAATAGAGAGATTGTCCGCCATAGATATATTTGGGGATTATGTGAATAAGCAGGCCTCTAGGGCCTCTTACTTTTTCTAAGATTTCTCCCCCAACCCTTTTTTGATGTCTAGTATCTTCCCCTGTAATCAATCTCTCTTCAGAGTTTCTAACTGTTTTAGCCTAGAGAGAGAAAATTATTCTAGAGAGAGAATATTCAGATTATGAATATTTTTGGATAGAAAAATAACTCATCTTATTAAAATAAGTTCCCCTGAAATAGAAATTCAAAAAGGATTTTCCAATGTGCAATTGGAATTAATTGGAAATAGGTATAAAGAACCTTAGTCTAAGGGTCTAGATTTTCAGAAATTTTTGGATTATGGTCCAATTAAGGTTCCTATGGGCCAATAGCATCAATCCATGTGTAGGGAGGAGATAAATCCAAATTGTAAAAGAAGATACCCAAAAATGAGTAAATGCTCACATAAGACGAAGAGTTGAAAATGTACAAGGTTTATTAGTAAAAAACTATGAACAATAAAATTTTGACACATATGTAAGGAAGGAGAGTTCTTTAAAGAAGGTGCATATTTCACATAAGATGAAGAGTTGAAAATGTACATGGTTTATTAGTAAAAAAACTATGAGCAATAAAATTTTGACACCTATGTAAGGAAGGGGAGTTATTTAAAGGAGGTGCATATTTCACATGCTTGAATGAGTTTTAAACTCAAAAATAATGTGATATTTTTATCTCTCATCTCTCTTGAACCAAACCAAATCAAAATGAAACCAAATCGAATCAAAAAGTAACCAAACTAGGTCCAAATCTAGTCCAAATTCAACCAAAATGACTTGGAAAATTCTAGAATTAGTTTGTTTGGTTAGGAGCTCAATTTTTCCTATAAATAGAAGCCTTCCCTTGTTGAAAAAAATAGTGTCTTATGCATTGTTACTCTACTCCACCTAAGCCAAGAACTATGAATTCTTTAATAATTCACTAGTTTTTGACACTTCTCTCTTTCTTAAATCCCCATTGATGGCTCCATCAACATACTAAACCAATTGATTTGTTGGGGGCCTCTACCGTGATCAAAGAATCAAGCAAATTATAAGATAAGTATAGTGAATTTTGATCTTTTCTATAATTTCTCAATGATTCTCTCTTCTCAACCCCTCTCAAGCTTGAGAAGCTTAATTGATATGGTTTTTGAAATGCTATTGAAGTTAATTAATTAATGATAGTAAAGAATTACATAAGATTCTATTTATATTTAATTCTAATGGTTTTTCTCTCTCTCACTTAAGAAATGGTCATACTCATGACCCTTTTCAATCCAAATGAAGCTTTTCATAAGGCTTTTCCTTAATCCAAGATTAAGCTATGCTTGAGGCCAAATTAATGGCTTTTTTCTATACTTTTAGTTTATGTTTATCGATGATTCAATCCATTATGGATTGATGATCCAATTAGAGACCATTCTAATTATTTCCTTAATGATAAACCTTATCCCTTAGAAAAAATTGAGACTTATCAGTCATAGTAGCGGAGCTATGGTAAAATTTTTATAGAAATTACGCATAAAATAATTTCATTCAAATCATAAAAAGAGGACTTCCTACCATATTCTAGGAACTATCATCCTAGATTAATTAAAAGAATATTATTATGCATGGAGATATGGATGTTTGCATGTAGATGTAGAGGTATGGATATGAGTGTGAATGTGGAGGTGGATGTATGCATGGAGATGTGGATGTATGCATGTAGAAATAGATGTGTAGATGAGGATGTAAATGGAGATGTGGATGGATGCATGTAGATGTAGATGTATAGATGTAGATGTGAATGGAGATGTGGATGTATACATGTAGATGTAGATGTATAGATGTAGATGTGGATGTGGAGGTGGATGGATGCATGTAGATGTAGATGTAGATGGGAATGGAGATATGGATGTATGCATGTAGATGTAGATGTATAGATGTAGATGTGAATGGAGATGTGGATGTATACATGTAGATGTAGATGTATAGATGTAGATGTGGATGTGGAGGTGGATGGATGCATGTAGATGTAGATGTATAGATGTAGATGTAGATGTGGATGTGGAGGTGGATGGATGCATGTAGATGTAGATGTATAGATGTAGATGGGAATGGAGATATGGATGTATGCATGTAGATGTAGATGTATAGATGTAGATGTGGATGTGGAGGTGGATGGATGCATGTAGATGTAGATGTATAGATGTAGATGTGAATGGAGATGTGGATGTATGCATGTAGATGTAGGTGTATAGATGTAGATGTGGATGGAGATGTGGATGTATGCATGTAGATGTAGATGTGGATGTAGAGGTGGATGTATGCATGTAGATGTAGATGTATAGATGTGGATGTGAATGTGAAGGTGGATGTATGCATATAGATGTAGATGTATGGAGGTGAATGTGAATGTGGATGGGGATGTATGCATAGAGATGTGGATGTATGCATGTAGATGTGAATGTACGCATATAGATGTGGATGTATGGATGTGAATATACGATATGTGATGTGAGGGAATCTGAAGTGTTGAGATGGAAAATGATGTGATGGGATGAGTACACATATAATTGGAATGTGGAATAAGCAATGTGGATTGATGAAGGATAATGTGGAAAAATGAAAGTTAAAATAGAAATTGTATTGTAAACTGTTTGTAAATGCTATTTGTAAATGATTGTTTTATGTCAAGAATGCTGGGGGGAGCATTTTGACCGTCTTGTGATTAAGGTCGTGAGTGATGGTAAAGTTGCAACTGCTGACGGGGAGTCAATGAAGGACGTCTCGCGTAGCAAGGTCGGCAGAGGTCTTGACCAGCCTCGGTGCGATTAAAATGGTGAGCTTCCGGTACGGTGGATGAGGGGCCAAGGAAGCGGCCTATGAGTGAAGCGCTAGGTCACCTGCGACGAAGGATCCTAGAGGGTGCTGACCATACGGTGCTCGGGCTCTGGGTCACCTAGGATACCCACACGTGCGTCGAGGAAGCTATTGGAATAGAGTTGGAGTTGTTTTCTGAAATCGGGCATGGATCTGGTTGATTGACCTTGCTGGTCTTCAATGGATGAGTCCATGGCTCTTTATATGGATCTGTTGGTTGATCTTGCTGATCTTCAACGAGAGTCCATCTTGATAAGTGATTATATTGCCGAGTATTAAGGGCTAGGAACTATCAAAACGGCCCCTGAGCATTCTAGTTGCCAATGATGCCATAGATACTCTGATGAAGGAATGATGGGAAATTAAGAATCAATTGGATAAATTGGAAGATTGTGATCAGTGATACTATGGTTTTATTAAAGGATTGTTTTAAACTGGTTGAATCTGTGAAAAAGAAAATTTCATATTGGGTGTGTGAGTGGTGTGACTAGTTTTATTTTGCATGAACATCCGGCTAGGGGGCCTTGGAACTCTTTTCCTTGGTACCCGGGACAAAACCTAACCAAATTCTTAATTGGATCCCATCACTACAGTGGTTGGGCGGTTGGCTAACCCATGGGACTGGTGGATGGGGTTAGGCTGGACTGATGGATCCGTAAATCGAGACTCAAACTTTTGTTTTTACGATAGATGAAATAAATCCCGGACAGTAACTCTTCTATGGATAGGAATCAACGGCTGTGCCTCTTGAATGGGGAAAAAAGCGTTGATCCCAATGATCCAAGTGCAAGTTTCTTCCTTAATCTGACCAAGTATCTTATAGATGCAATTGGATCAGCTCGATCAGAAATGATCTTGACTACGTTAGAGTAAAAAGCTATCTTGGTGGAATCGCCCGTGCTTTCCGACAGTAAAGGAAGTTTTTCCAGGTTCGGTTTTGGAACAACCGACGGATTAGTCTCTTATCCGGATATCCGTGGGTGAGGCCCCGAGTGTGGGACCCCTGTCCCGCGCGAGAAGTGCTACTTCCGCTACTAGTATCCCGAATCTTTTGCTCGGTGGGAATAGGGATCTTACAGTTGGTATCAGAGCATTGGTTAATAAAGATCAACTGAGAAGACAAATATGTCAAAAATTTATCAAGAAAGACAAAAAGGTTATAATTGTGTGATATAATTCATACAATTTGATATTCAAACTGAAATTCGTAATTTTGGTAATTGGGTCTTCAGATGGAAGTACCGCAATTATATAAAATCCCTAACTTGCTTGAGGCCTGGACATGATAGTATTTACCTTATAATTCCAAGGGCCGTGACTACCGTATATACCGAGAGTATACTGTAGCTCTTTACTGACAGTATATACGAGTAAATCTAAGACTTGAAATTATAAGCGTTAATGCTATCTAGATGATGATTTCGAATGTGATTGATATGATTTTAATTCTGTTTGAGAATTGATGAATTGATTTGGATTCTGATTGAAAATGCTGATTGGAAAATGTTGATTTCTAAAAATTAGTTGAAATATAATGAAACCTCAATGAGGGGGACATTAGGACTTGTTTGGGGTTTTCTTGGGCCCTTTTATTTGGACACTTAGTGAAATGCTTAAAATGCTAATCAAGCTTTGACCAAGCTAGTGGCCTAGGCCTGAAAATGCATTTTTCCTTTTCTACAAAAAAGAAAATAGGCCTAAAGGTAATCTAATCATTAGATCTTCTGTCCTTGGGAAGGAATATGGACCTAAATGCCTTTTTGTCTTGTAGTGAAGTACCTTTCACAAAGAATGTTTGAAAATTTTCGTCACTTTGTTCCCTCCCTTTTTGGAGGTGCTGCAGATCCCACTCTCTCTCTACACTCTCTCTCTAAAACGCGTTTAGGGTGTTTTACTTGGGTAAGGGCTTCTTTTTCTCTCTCTAGGAGCCATGGCCTGCAGATCTGGACCTCCTACTCCATCATCCTCTCCACCAGCTCTCATGGAAGAGCTCACCATCCCCTCTTGTGAAGGTACAGATCTACACATCCTTGCAAGCTGAAGCTCTCCATCTCCATCACTAGCAAGCTCTCCATATCTATCATCCTCTCCACCAGCTCTCATGGAAGAGCTCACCATCCCCTCCTGTGAAGGTACAGATCTACACATCCTTGCAAGCTGAAGCTCTCCATCTCCATCACTAGCAAGCTCTCCATATCTATCTCCTCAAGGCCTCCATTTCTCTATATCCATCTGCATCTCCTCCACCTCCATCTCCATCACCATCTCCATCTTCATCTCCTCCATCACCATCCACATTTCCATCCTCCACCTCCATCCTCCATCTCCATCATCTCCATCACCATCCACATTTCCATCTCTGTATCCATCTACATCTCCATCTCCATCACCATCCAGATTTCCATCTCTGTATCCATCTACATCTCCATCTCCATTTGCTAGGTACAATGGCTCTACGGGACATCACCAACAAGCAATCAAAGTTTCGCTTGCACGTGGACTTAGACGAGGAGTATGCCACAATGCGAAGTAATCGAACGAAGGGATGTATTCCTGCTGAGGTGCTACGACTTCAAGGTGCAAAAGCCATTGATCTTTGGACTGATGGAAGCATTTATCCCCTTGATCCACAGACTGGTGCACCTCCCCCTTTTCGTAATATCACGCAGGTCGTACGCTTCTTGGGTGATGGTTATAATGGTTTCTTAGGGTACTGTCAGAGGCTCTATTCTTTGTACTTGCAGGAACTCTCAAATCAAAATCACCTCAGGAAGCTTCTAAAATTATGCAAGGCAGAAAAGGAAGAATGTGCGTCAACTTTCATGGCCACAAAAGAACATATGCTGGCTCGAGTCAAGGATCTAGAGAAGGAGGATGCAGAGCAGAAGATGAAGCTTGATAAAGGTGTGGAAAGGAGGGATCGAGCTATAGAGAACTATCTCCGTCTTCGAAACTCAACTCGGAACCTTCGCCGACGTGTCGATCATTTCACTCACCTCCCCGTGGGATATAATGCAAGGCAGCGAAAGCGCAAGCCTCTGAGTCTTCTTTCCAAAGATGGGGGGGCTCGCAAGCGACGTGTGCGTCAAACAAGGTAATCACAGCTTCAAAACTAGCATTACATTCCTTTTTCATATAGTTATGTCATTGACTCTGAACTATGTGATGTCCAGGGAATGTGCTAAAGCAATATTAGGTTGTTCCAATACTGAGGAGTCTATCCTTGAGCACATTATTCCAGAGCAGAAAGTAATCAATATGATAACCAATCCAGTAAATGGTGCGTTGCGTGACAGGATTCAAAAGTATTTTCTCAAGGAATTCGAGCAGATTGTCAGTCCCATTGACATGCTCACTGTGTGCGACACAGCAGGTATCAGTGATAAGGGATACAGGGCTTTGTATACTTGCATCACAGCACGTCTACGAGGCAAAGGAATGACACGATCTATACTTCCAACACCATACAGTATAGTTATGGCAAGGAAGTCAGCAAACAACAATATTGCCGACTTGCTAGGCGGCTACAGATGGGTGGATGGTAGCATGCCAATGTCAAATTCAAAAGATTTTGCTTACAACAAGTTTAACAATGTTTACGTCGAGGTGGAGGCGCTTCAACGAGCTATGATTCAGTTTTATGATATGACATTAGAGGAGACGGATGGAAAGGCTATATTTGTCCTCAAATTGGATGAATGTCAGGTTGTAAAGGGCCAAAGGGTGGAACGTACAAGTCTGACACTCATGAGCAGGGCATTGAAGCGAAAGAGCTTAGACGGCGAAGATGAAACAGGTGATGCGGAGAATAACTTGCACACAAAGCGACGCAAGCAAGATTACTTTGGAGTGCAGTCTGAGAAGAACATATGGTGGCAGGCGGCATGGACCCTTCCGCACGAGGACCATGACAGTCTGAGGTGGTACTTCACCCGTACAGGTATTCAAGGAGTGATACACAGGCAATCAAATGGTGAAGTCTTGCATGTGCCTGGCACTGGTCACTTTGAAATAGAGTGGCACCTTGGTGGTGATCTCAAGACCCTCAAATGCATGTTGGGAACTAAAAGCGGTGCTAACACTTTGTTTCCATGCATCTTTTGTTGTCATCCAAGGATGCCAAGTGTCGCAGTGGGGAAGGCCAAACAAGCAACCAAGGTGAAAGGTCGTAAGCAGGCAAGTGCAAAGGGCTCAAATCAATTACAAAAAGGGAAGGGTATGCACGTCTGGCTCAATGGAATTATGAGCTGCAATCAAAGCAAGGCACCATCTCGCGCAGAGGAGGATGCTACTTGGAACCCTATTCTTTCAATTCCACTGTCGCGAGTACATGTGTGTACCTTGCACGCAAGACTTAGAATTTTGGACAAATTGTTGATGCTCCACATCAATTATGCTTGGAACATGGAGCCAGAGTCACGGCGAGAACAGGGCATCCAAGAGCTTGAAGTTGTTTTATCATCCGTGGGGCTTCACGCAGGTGCTGTCACCCTCTCTAAGGATCGCAAAAACCCATCAAGTACCCAAGATAACCCTAATAAGATATGTATGGGTGGTGCAAAAGCAAGACACCTGCTCTCAAACTATGGTGAGGCTCAAAGCCATACACATTTTGAATTATGGAAGCAGATTTGTGATGTAACAACCTATCGAGGCAATGAGGCGACACTAGGATTGAAGCGTGCACATGTGTGGGAAGCTTGTGATGAGATGATGAGGCTTCTTGAGCGCCCGTATCTTGATGAAGCAGAGATAGCTACATTCAAGACTTCGATTGACAGATTCACAGAAGAAATGATCGATGCTTGGGGGGAAACTCATATAACACACTACATGCATATTCTCTATGCGCACAGTTCCTTCTTTCTAGATGAATATGGGTCTCTTGCACTCTGGAGCAACCAAGGCATGGAACGATCACATTACCAAGCCAAGGCGGCCTATTTTAAGAACACGGGTCATGGTGGTGGCAAGGTTCGCAGCAATGCGTTTCAGGAAATGTTCAATTGGTTTTACCGTGCACTTACTGGGAGAAAGGCCCAAAAGCGAGCCGGAAATTTGTCTTTGAGGCGCAAAATCATGAAGGTGTTAGGTGCAAGGCGAAAGAGAAGGGTGCAATGCGTCAATGGCACGTGAAAGAGCGAGGCAATGGCACAGTGGTCGACTAAGAAATGGCCGTGTGTGGTTACCCACCCAATAATTCTTGTTCGCCACTTTTTGGCGCGTTCATTTTGTAAATTGACTTTTTTGTAATTTTGGCCTCCTATAAATATCAATGAGTTTTATAGTCATTTTTAAAAGTCTTGACTTGTGAGCTCTCTCTCTTCCTCTCCCCTTGACTCTCTCGCGCGCGCTCTCTCTCTCTCTCTCGCTCGTGCAGTAATATCTCACGCACATGGAGCCCCCAAATGATCCTCCCTCCAATACGCAGGATGACATTTTCAAAGACCTTGGGCCCTTACCGGTGGCACATAGAACTGCAATCCCAAACATTTACCCACAAGCCCAAGTGGATCTGGAAGCTGAGCGTGTGAGGCTTGAGCGAGAGGCCCAAGAGGCCCAAGAAGCCCAAGAAGCGAAGAGATTACACAAAGAAGCAGAGGACATGGAGGCAGCTGAGAGAGCAAGAAAAGAAGCCGAAGAGACGGTCAGAACTCAAGAGGACGAGGCAGCAAAGAAAGCACAGGAGGATGAGGCTGCCAAGAAGGAGGAAGAAGACGAGGCAGTTAGGAAGGCGGAGGCAGATAAGAAGGCTGTAGAAGAAGCTCAGGCCGCCGCAAGCAACAAGAGAAGAATAGCATTCTTTGCTGCGGAGGAGGATTGGCTTAACAGAAAAGCTCACGGATTTGTTGCTGACCTGCGAATGGCCGGATACGAAGATGACACAATTTTGGAAGCGGCCATACAAAGTCTTCGAGCAGAATATACAAAGAGGAGAAATGAAGACACAGTAGAAAGGGAGCACCTGCCGAGCAATAGGATTGTCAATGCAATGCTAGACAGAGTCTTGGCTCGTGCACTTGGTAAAGGAAAGAGAAAACTCTCAGCTGAGGAAGTAGAAAATAAGAGACAGAAGCTTGAACGAGAAGCCAGGGCAGCAAACACACGGAGGCTTCGTGAGGAAAAAGACAGGAAAGATGAAGAGGAGCGAGTAAGGAAGGAGGCAGAGCAGCGAGCAGCTCCGAAGACTCCATCTGCAAAGACAAAGAAAACTCCAACACCTGCAAAGGCTAAGAAGGGGAAAACCATTCCTAAACGCTCAAAAATCCCTTCCGATAACTTCCAAGAGCAGCGACAGAAGTTTAAAAATGACACGCCAGCTTGGACTCGCCACGCGCAAGCACCACCGCCCCCAACAACGCAGAAGAAGCAAAGGTGGAGACCAGGGACAGTTGCCCTTAGAGAAATTCGCAAATATCAAAAGACCTGCACACCAATTATTCCAAAGGCACCTTTTGGGCGTCTCGTCAAAGAGATTATCCACGACCAGCACCGGGATGTCAATCGTGTGCAAGCGGCGGCACTAGGCGCTCTGCAACAAGGTGCCGAGGATATTTTGGTTTCGCTTTTCCAAGACGCGGTTTTGTGCATGGTGCATGCAAAACGTGTCACTTTGAAGCCATCTGATCTTCATCTAGCTAGGCGTATCCGTGGAGAGGAAGCTCTCTTTCACTAGATAGGGGAAGCCTTGTAATGCAACAAACCGTGTTTTGTAATCTCAATTTGATTAATGAAAAACCATGTCTATTTTCAAAAAAGTTATTTTCTATTGCAAGTGATTGTTGTCTTGTCAAGGTAATTGTAGTCTTTTGCATGTAATTGTTGTCGCTATGTACATTCGACCTCATGTGAACGCTCGTCTGCCACCGCCCGTCCGACTTTGGCTCGACTCGACGGGCCAATTTCTCCCGCGTATGGCCCCAGAAGGGTATATCAGCTGTGCGGGGTGCGCCGGGGCCGAGGGGGGGGGGCCGGTGGTCGCTCCGTGGAGCCTGTGTGCCACGGAGCGACTTTTGGCTGTTTGACCAGGTCAAACAGCCAAAAGTTGCTCCGTGGCACACAGGCTCCACGGAGCGACCACCGGCCCCCCCCCCTCGGCCCCGGCGCACCCCGCACAGCTGATATACCCTTCTGGGGCCATACGCGGGAGAAATTGGCCCGTCGAGTCGAGCCAAAGTCGGACGGGCGGTGGCAGACGAGCGTTCGCAAAAATTGATTGAAACATCATAACAGGACACGACAACAACATATAAACACATCAAGAAGATAAAACTTAAAATCAGCTCGAAAAACATCTTGATGTCATTAATTGTTTGATTTTCACAGACGAGCGTTCACAAAAATTGATTGAAACATCATGACAGGACACGACAACAACATATAAACACATCAAGAAGATAAAACTTAAAATCAGCTCGAAAAACATCTTGATGTCATTAATTGTTTGATTTTCACAGAAGGCAAATGATTACATTGGATCTAGCCAACTCGCTTGATGAGCTTGGTGAAAGCCTCGTGGGTGAGAGTCTTTACTGATGGTTTGTCACCAATGCGTTCGGCTATCTCTTTGGCATCAGTGATGCCTTGTCCAAGGCTAAGGCCACAAAATCCTAGGAAAGACCCTGCACCTTTATCACCAAAGCTATAGATAGCTGCTTCCCTATTTACAAGAATACATTTATGGGCATTTTGGGCTATAGGGGCTTCAGACAGGACGGCGCTTAGGGCTCTGCACTTCAAAAATTCAGCTTGCGCATCATTTGAAAAGTCGTTGTGAATTACGCGAAGCATCTCGGCATTGAAGCTCGGGATGTAGTGCCATAGCGCAGCATCTTTCCCCTCCACCTCCTTTCGTGCTCCACCCTTTCGGCTTGCGAACCAGTCCATTTCTCTTGCGGTCTACAAAGTAGATAGAAGAATGAGTTGACTTCAAAAAATTACAAATTAAGAAGGGAAGAAATTGGGTGTACTACCTCAGTGGCATCATCATGATCCGCAAGGTCTGCATCACTAATATTGATGCTCCCGAGGCTGACAGAATCCGAAATGGCAAGCGGCTTGTGAGGGGCAAAGCTAGTTTCTGGCACACTCTCGTAGAAATCCTTGCACTGGGATATTTGTACAAGAGTCTCTGCCACAAGGGACTCTATTGAGACATGATTTTCCGGGAGCGCAAGCACCTTTGTGACATCTGCGGAACTGAAGTCAATGTGGATGTCATCATCTTTGGACGGCTGTTGTGTGTCTCGCATGCCCGCGTACATAGCAATGACTGAGAGAGTTTCATCCTGGTGTAGCCCAAGGACATGGGCGATGTCATCCAAAAATAAGAACTCTACACCTTCTACTATGATGGGGTGTAGAGTTCGCACTTCGAGCTCTGGAACTTCATCCATGACATCGTCCCCTTCGATGTCCCGTTTCACAGCCTCAGCTTGCGGCTCTTCCGCCAGAGTCACAAGTGCAAGAGATGCTTCTTGCACTGGGGTGACAATCTCTTCCTTTGGGTCAGCTTCCTTGATCAAGAGATAAGGTGTGGCTTTCTTTGGAGGAGTGGCCTTCCTCTTTCCCTTGCTTTTCTCTGTTCCCTCTAAGATCAGGAGGGCAAGAGTCATGTCCCACCTCAAAAAACTTGTGCCAATGTTGCCCATTCCAAGACCTACGAGGTTATCTTCTTCCTCCTCCCTTAGATATGCGCTACTAAGGCCTTTGAGGAATCTTGCAAGCCTAAACCTGAAATTTTTGTCCGCTTTGTAGGTATGCTTGATAAGATCCACAGGCACCCAAGTTCCCTCCTCGTCTTCAAAGTTGACACAATATTCAGCCATGTATGTGTCCATGTAGCTAGTGAACGCCCCAAACACGTCATTATGGAGTTCGGCGGTGCCTTCCATGTCAATAGATGTCTGAAAGATGGGTGCAAGCTTCTCGATCAAGTGATCGAGGTCAAGCTTGTGCAATTGAGATAGGAGAGCTTGGGCGGGGGTGGCCATGCTTGAGTAGCGAAGAAGGCGAGGGGACCGCAAAGATGCCGAGAGTGAGGAGATGAACTCAAAGTGGCCAAAAGTGACTTATAAAGAGGTCTTTAAAAATTTTTTTATGTTTAAAAACTCACTTAAAACCTCCAAAAAAATAAAAACACGCGACAAAACTTAAAAGTGCACAAAATTGAACGCAAATTGCGAGTAGCCAAAATTGTTTTGAATTAATCTCTCAAAATCTGTTACATAGCTTGCTTGATATGGATACATCTGGGGAAGGGAATGCTTTTACAAAAGTAAGATGCCTCTTTCCTCTTACGTAGAGGTGTGTTATCAATCACAAATGAAAAGTCACCTTTCAGTGCAAACCTAAGGCCTAAGTACTCCCTTAGGTTCGCCATATTCCAATCAGCATTTACTACGATATCCCACACATCAGCTTGCGTGCTAACATGTACATCAAGCTGTTCTGCATCGTTGATGTCCGAATCGAGTGCTTGCCATTCGCCTCCAGTCAGCTTCCAACGTCTGTAAGGAAAGATAATAGAGAGTTGTTGCTTTCCAAGCTGGTACCGAACGACCATCTTCTCCGACACCACCATGCACTTTATCTTGTCACCCTGATGTTGAATAACCTTCAAATCCCACGAAGGTGGCAAAAAGGCACTCATTACTGTGCCTCCCTTTGCAATCCACATTGTAGGAGTCCGGTGAACATCAGCCTCCTTGAACAAAAACACAAACAAATGTAAAGGCATGAAGAACGTGAGAGTCGCACGATGTGACCCATAGGTGCACTTCATTGCATTGCACACATCAATCTCAATCCGACGTCTGGTTAGTGCAACCAAAGTATTGTCGGGCTTTGGCCAATCATGGTCCATGAGACTTGGTGTAGGGAGCCTCCGTAGAGTCCCAGAACCATCTCTTGACGTGGGTACAATATACTCTGCATGAAAGAAGAAAACTGAGCGCTCTAAAAGCTCTGATGTTGAACAACCAGTATATAGTAGCTTGCCGATTTCAAAGTGATGCGCCTCAAAGGTTCCAGAAAGGGCCTCTAAAGGCTCCCATTCCACAAATGTCGACGGAAAGATGTCTGCACAGAACATTACAAGAACACACTTGAAAAAATCAAGCTTCCGTAACATGAAATGATATTAGCATGTCTCAGTGCAGCCCATAAAACAAGAAGCACAAATAAAACTTACAATTTGCAGGAAAGCGTTTGTGATTGGCATTGTCAACACGGAGTTGCGATGCCTTGTAGACGTGTTGGATCATCACCTGCTTGCTTCCGTCAGCCCCCTGCTTGAGATCCACTATGCGACCCTTCCAATGGTGTGACTTTAACCCTATGTATCTGCGAGAGACTTTGTGGGCTCCCCTTGTGCTTGGACGCATCGTCACCCACATTCCTTTTGCAAAGGTGCTTGTAACCCACAAGCCAGTGTCGTCTTGTTCGTTGCTGCTGCTAAAGGACTCCACCCTTGAACGAGGTCGGCGACTCATTGTGCTTGGCTAACCGACTAAGCTAAATGCTATGAAGTTGTAGGTGTGTGAGAAGATCTCTGCAACCTAATGCTAGCAGAGCATATAAGCTGGCAAGAGGAGTCAAGAATGTGTATAAGCTAGCAAGAGGAGAGTGAAGAATGTGTGCAAGCAAGAGAGGATGGACTTGATGGGGAAAAAAGGACTGTTTTCCAAGCTTTCCATAGCCAAGAAGATCTCTGCAACCTAATGCTAGCAGAGCATATAAGCTGGCAAGAGGAGTCAAGAATGTGTATAAGCTAGCAAGAGGAGAGTGAAGAATGTGTGCAAGCAAGAGAGGATGGACTTGATGGGGGAAAAAGTGGACTGTTTTCCAAGCTTTCCATAGCCAAGAAGGCACAGAAAGATAGATCTAACTTTAGGAGGGAAGGGGAAGGCAGAATGGGGAGGGAGGAGGCCAAAAAAGATTCTTTTAGTTAGAGAGAGACTCAAAACCGAATTGCTAGTTTTAGAGAGAGGAAGAGGGAGTGGGGAGAGGGAAAAGTAGCTTTAAATGAGGGATAATGATGGGGGGCGTTTCTGGCCCTAGCCCACTTTTTGAGGTGGGGTCATTTATGCCAGTTTGAGCTGTCTTTATTAAAAAAAGGTGGGAAATCTGATTTTATTGAAAGATTTTGCATTTTCAGCCCAATTTCTTTAAAAAAAAAACGTATGATTCAAGTTTGACCCCTACATATTAGGGGCAGGGAAACCCAACATTTTTCTCCACATGGCCTTCTCCCATTGCACCATTCCTTAATGACTGTCATTAGGCTTGGGGCAAATTAAAGGGCCCAAGAAGACCCCAAACAAGTCCTAATGATGGGACGAGTCCCTGTGATGATATTCATAACTAGAATGATGATAATGAATTCAGCAAATCACTATGAGGTTAGTTGGTTGTGCTGTTAGATTGCTACTGTTAATACTTGACCGGTACATCAAGTTAAGGGATGTCAAATTGAGAACTTGCTTGACTGAAATTTCCGTGGAGGAATGTTCCGAAGGAAACTTTTCGGTCTAATGGACCATTATCATGTTAAAGATATGAATGACATGATCTGAATGAATTGTTATTTAATGATGAGTTCTATATAAGGGATATTTATCCCAGTGTTCTGTTGGGTTGACCAGAATATAAGGAACTGGAATGAAGGGATGTAATGCATGAAAATATGAGTAATCACCATGTAAACATGATGCCTAAGTGTGTTTAGTCTCTCACACCAAGAGAATGGAAATAGCCTTCCACAAGCCAAGAAGCCATGAGCTCCAAGAAACATGAGTTTCCATTTCTAAAAATGATCATCAAAAGTTACATCCATGGGCCAAGCCCCCTCTTTTATACCTGGACTTGTCCCCATTATTAATCCTATTTAATAAAGTTCCTACTTTATTACAAACCATCCCTTCCCAAAGATTTTGTCCTCAAAATCTATAATGTGTACAATCTCCAAATATGAGACTCTAATGTAATCAATGGGAAGTGGTTGAGAGTCCTCAAGTACATCCAAAGCACATATGCAATGAAAATCCGGATGTACACAAGTCCGCCAAGCTCCAAGTCCAAAAAGTATGAGTGAGACTGTTATGACAGCCCTTCTAGTCGATGAAGTACCTTGAAAATTCTTCATGTAAACTCCATAAAATGGGCTGGAAATGATATGTACACTCAGCCATATATGTCCCACATCATGGTCTTCCATTTTGATGCCGAATGAAGCTTGTTGGAGTAGAAAAATAGGCCCAATAGTAGACCTTTCCAAAGCTGTCCAGAAATTACAGCATGTATAATCCTCCTCATATTACCCAATTTGCTCAAGTAAATCATACCACTTGGCCAAGAAAATCATCCACAAGTAAGCCATGTTGTTGGGCATAGTCCATTGATTGCCAAGTAGCCATATTCATGGGTAATTGTATCCATTTGGCAAGGTAGTTTCAGCACTCTAGGCCCCACCAACCTTTGTGTGCTTGGGTCCTTGCAACCCGTCAATACATCTTGTGAGATAGAGCATATGCAAACTGAAACTTCTGCATTGGTAGGCATGTCTCCATCCACAAGATTTTCCTTAACTCACCCTCCCGGGTCAAAAGGAAACTCACCATCCTCATGCACTTCATCATTGCAATCCTCCCATTCCTCAATGTCATGAGAGTCATACTTGTTCTCTTCTTTGTCCATGAGGATCATAGTGATCACCATCTTCTTTGATTTGCAAGCATGCCCGGGTGACCACCTCTCTTTGCACTTAAAGCATAGCCCTTTGCTTCTCAACTCCTCAATGTTTTGATCATCCATTCTTTGAATCTCCTTGAAGTGTTGAAAGGGCTTCTTCGTAGGATCACTACCCTTTTTGGCATCAATATGCACTCCATCCTTTGGCTGTCCACTCCCACATGATGTAGGAAACCTTGGAGTAGAGGATGGTAATGTGGAGGTAGGATCCTTCCCAAGGTTACAAGTAGTAGTGGTTGGTTTGGGTGTGTCTATGGCGAAGGTCATGGGCTGAGACCTCTTGTACTTTGGCTCATAAAGTTCGTCTAACCTCATAGCTTCTTTGAGAGAGCTAGGCCTTTGAGCCGACACATCCGCCTTGATGAAATGTTCAAGCCCATGCACAAACTTTCTCATCTTCATGTCTTCACTCAAACCTTCCACATACATTGAAAGCTTCAGAAACCTCTTGATATAATCTCTCACCATCATCCCCTTTTGAGAAAGTTCATACCATTCTTCATGGTAACGGTCAAGCACTAGGGGTGAAATGAAGGCCAAGTTCATCTCCCGCTTCAATCCTTCCCAAGTTGATGGCGTGTTCCCTTGTTTGACCAAGTGCCTCCACCATTGATGTGCATAATCTTCAAGGTGTAAGGAAGCAAATTGTACCATATCACGCTCACTTTTTGGGTAAAGTTGGAAATAAGTGTCAAGCTTAGTAGCCCACTCCTCCAACTCTTGTGGAGATGATCCATCACCTTTGAACTTTGATAGTGAGACTTTGTCTTTGACATCCTTAGAAGCTGTGTAGGATGGGTTGTCATGTTGGGTAGAGGGTTTGAACCTTTGCATCTTCATATACGATTCCATGAATTGCGCAAAGTCTTTGTAGTCCCTCTTGATGTCATTTGGTAACTCCATCCACTTCTCATGAGCATCCCTTTGTCTTTGGGCAAAGGACAATTGGTTCCAATCGAGTACCACCTCTTCATCAATCATGTGCATATTGGAATTAGATGGACCCGAGTGAAAAGAAGAATGAAACATGTCCTTGACAAGGGGCCTCCGTGCATCCGCCATGAATCCAAAAGTAGCATTCTTGGTGGCATGCTCATGCATTACTTTGGGAGAAACCTCTTGTGCCATAGGTAGCTTGCCTTCCCTACGGCCTTCAAAAGCTGTCCCATATTGCTTGCCTGCATGTGAAACACCATGACCACTATCAAATGAAGGTTGGCTCATTGGCCGAGCCACCCTCTCTTCTAAGACTTCCATCCTTGTGGCCATAGTATCAAGTCTATCATTGACCTCCACCCTTGTAGCCATCGTGTCCATCTTCGCATTCATTTGCATCAGCATTTGCATGATCGAATCGATGGGGATGGTATGTGACGCTTGTGGGGTGGGCTTGTGGGCACTTCCAACATTCACTTCTTCATGCACTTCCCTTGAAGTATGCCCACAAGTATCTTCCGGAGCATCTAAGATTCCTTGCTCCATAATTGCTTCTTCTCCCTCTACCTCGTCGGGAGTCAAGGTGTTATGCTTTGGTCGCCCTCTTGTCCTCGTTCCCATGGAAAGTATCGGTTTCAAAGATTTGGCTCTAACTTGAGGTAGGGATGTCCGATTGAAGTGATCTAGAGCTTGTTGGAGAGCTAGTGAGGTGTACTAGACCACTATACAAAGACCCTTAAGAGGTGAGAAGTGCTACTATTCTCTGTTTTAGGGTTTACAGGGTTATAGGCTGAAATAGTATTTTGAGCATAACTTGAGCTAGAAATATCCGAATGCAAAACTTCTTAGCTCAAATCGAAGCCCTCGATGAGTACTACGAGCCTATGTGATTAGATCTTGAAGACCTTAAAACCCCTATGACTGAATTAGGGTTTACTGTTTCTGCAAAAACCCTAATTTCTACCCCAAAGAGATATCGAAACGGAAAGGTTAAGGGCTCATTGGGTAGCTCTAAGGAAGCACTAAGAGCTCGTATGATCACCTTTAATTCAGTCCAAAAGATTTGGGACTGAATTAGGGCTTTGTAAATCTGCAATTTTCTTGCCCAAGTGACCCTTTTGTGCCCCCAATGATCCTTGCTTGTTCCCGCACCTTTGTTAGCACCTTTTGCACTTCCTTTGCATCCCAAGGTCTGCAATTAATGTTTCACCAACCTCAATTGCCATGCATAGTCAAGATTTTGGAAGAATTTCGCCATAGTCTCCTTTGTAAATGGAGCCAAATCTCAACTGAAAACGCAATTTCTGAAATCAAAATACAATGCTCTTTGCATCCCACAATGCCATGAAAGCTCTTATGCAATCTTTGTCCATCAAGGCATTAGCAACATCCACACAATATGATGGAATAGGGGGCCCCATTGCCCAAATGCATCCATAAAGTCGATGTGAGGATTGTTGAGGACGCGCGTTGAAGCTTGCCGATCTCTCGGCCAAGCCCTTCTCACCCCTTCACCAAGTTTTCCTCCAAGGTGAAGGTTGAGGCCATGTCTTCACCACCATGTACCTAATCCTCCACCGTATCGCTTTCCCAAAGCAATCACGACACGGTAGATTCAAAACATGCTCCCCTTGGCCTCTCCAACCAACGCCAAGGTACCCTCACACATTGCTAGATTCACTAGGAAATGAAAGTGAATGCAATGGTGAGTGTATGTGTTTGGAATTTACAAATGGGATGAAGGTAAAATCACTTACATGTGTGTGGCATGACTCATGCCATTTACAATATTCTCATGAATAATTATGCATGAATTCATGCTCATTCTCATAACTCCATTCATCAAAACAATCCAACATCAACCATCAAATCACAATGCCCTCACCATGGCATTTGGCATTTGCATAAGCATTTGTAAGACCAAAGTCAAGGCATATGTAATTGCATTCCTAGTGTCCATATGGCATATGAATGGTGTATATGATATGTGAATGATGCTTCATTTCTGAAATTTAGGGTTTCTCAATGTAATGAACCCCAATCAACTCCCAAAGCACCAATGAATGCTTCAAAATTGCTAGAAATTGATGAAGGCACTCACCAATGGCATCCCTTAAGCTTCAATGACTGAAATTTGTTGAAGGAGGCTTCATATTGATGAAAAACGTGGCCACTTTAGCACTGACTTGCAGCCATGAAGTAGGTCAACAATGCTCATGAAAATGGCTTGAAAATGCTAACAAATCATGAGGTAGAGCAAGCATATGCTCCAAGGAAGGCTTATGAAGCAACTAAGCTTCCATTTCTCCATGAAAACGGCACCGTTTCGCCGTCAGGCTGCCGCTGCAATTTCGCGATTTCGCCTCATTTAGATGAACAAAAACCATGTCATGTGCTCATACCTTGCCTCTGATTAATTCCCCCAACTTTGCTTGCCATTTGGTGAAGGTTTGGTTGAGGAAAACCATGGCTAGGGTTGCAGGAAACTCCACAGAAGCAAAAACATTTTTGGATTAAGTTTTCTAATCACGATTAACCATTTCCCCCAAATTTGGTCCAAACTTTTCAAAAAATTTG
This sequence comes from Cibotium barometz, assembly GCF_041138505.1. Classification (NCBI taxonomy): domain Eukaryota; kingdom Viridiplantae; phylum Streptophyta; class Polypodiopsida; order Cyatheales; family Cibotiaceae; genus Cibotium; species Cibotium barometz. The sequence continues at coordinate 3,295,804 of NC_141057.1, read as the reverse complement.
GTCCATACCTCCAGATTTGGTCCAGAAAGGGCAAAAATGGCCAAAATCACTCAAAATCTAAGCAATCTACATGAAATGCTCACCATCCCCATGAGATTAATCAAGATTAGAGAAGATTTGTCAAGAATCACTCAAGGATTACAAGAAAATGAGAAAGAAAATTAAAAGAAACTCAAATTTTCAAGCAAATTTTCCCAACAACCCATGCATGCCCATGATCAAAATCAAGAGCTCTGATACCAATTGGAATGAAGGGATGTAATGCATGAAAATATGAGTAATCACCATGTAAACATGATGCCTAAGTGTGTTTAGTCTCTCACACCAAGAGAATGGAAATAGCCTTCCACAAGCCAAGAAGCCATGAGCTCCAAGAAACATGAGTTTCCATTTCTAAAAATGATCATCAAAAGTTACATCCATGGGCCAAGCCCCCTCTTTTATACCTGGACTTGTCCCCATTATTAATCCTATTTAATAAAGTTCCTACTTTATTACAGGAACCCCAGAATAAAATTGGATCTTAAGAAAAAGAGCTGTCCTCTCTACCTTGCGAGATGAGGACATCTCGCACTTTTTAAGTGGGGTAGAATGTAAGATTCCTCCCCAGCCTTCGAGGTATACAAGAGTACGAATCTCCCTTCTGATCTCATAATTATTACCTCTCTAAAATAAAAGAAAGTTTCTGTTTAAAAAAAGGAAGACCCTTTCCCTAGAATACTTCTTAGGAGTCCCACCTGTTTTAAGGATTTAGAACAATGAGTTCGGAAGTGAGAATCGGTGTTTTGGATACCAAGGTTTTGGCTTTCATTCGAGTACGACCCAAAAGAAGTTCTTTATCTCTTGGGGAGTATAAGAAGTTATCCCCCAGATATTGTGACCCTTATATCTGAATTCAATGAAAGTAGGTGACTTAGCCTACAAGCTTCTTTTATCTCCTCATCTCAAAATTCTTAATGCCTTCTATAGAAAAATGTGTCAAACACAAATCATGGAAAGACGGTAAAACTTCAGTGGCAAGTTACCGTTGGCTTCTAGGTTACGTTAGCTCCTTCCTTTATATAAGTCGTAACTTTTACTTGTCGCTCACAGTAATCTTACTTCCATCGAGTCTTCTTAATCTCCTTCATGGCTTGGCAACAGGAATTAGTTTTATCCATGATGATTTCTCACCTTCAAGACGCAAGTGAGTCTGTGAAGAAGGATTTTATAGAACAGTATGAGCGCTCACTCTTCCCTCACTTGGAAACTTCTGTAGCTCAGACTAAATGGCGGACCTATCAAAACATAACTAGGGTAACACCCTGGGGTCAGCAGCACTTTCGTAACAATGTCCGCTTGGCCATGGTTATTGAAGCTTTGGGTTTGGGTCCCCGATACTACTGCGTCATGAGATCAAGACATCTTGGGTTTTCTGAGCGGGTCTTCTTACTGGCGTGTTTTCTTCCTCATGAGAAGATATGCCTTTACCCCGTTTTTGGCTTACCTCTCAGAGGTCCTTTTGTTAGATCACCTCATACCACTGAGATAGGTGTTTTCTTCCTCATGAGAAGATATGCCTTTATCTCGTTTTTGGCTTACCTCTCAGAGGTCCTTTTGTTAGATCACCTCATACCACTGAGATAGGTGCGGCAATAACCAGCAGAATCATTCCTATAGATGAGTTACCCTATACTTGTGCAGCTTGTGAGTGCTGCTTTTGTGACCATATGATGGACGGGCTTATGGAAGTGTAAAGAGTTCTTCTATCTTTACTGTATAAGTTCCGAGAATGAATAAAGTTTAAATCTTGTTCTTATCTTGTTTTCTTTAAGACTTTTCTTGGTAGTTAATCTTGATTAAAATTTTTCTCTAAGTCTCATATTCGTGCATCTTGCGAAATTATCCTAGTTTGCGAGATGAGGACATCTCGCATTTTTTAAGTGGGGTAGAATGTAAGATTCCTCCCCCAACCCTTTTTTGATGTCTAGTATCTTTTCCTGTAATCAATCTCTCTTCAGAAATATAAAGACCTTGTTTCTAACTGTTTTAGCCTAGAGAGAGAAAATTATTCTAGAGAGAGAATATTCAGATTATGAATATTTTTGGATAGAAAAATAACTCATTTTATTAAAATAAGTTCCCCTGAAATAGAAATTCAAAAAGGATTTTCCAATGTGCAATTGGATTTAATTGGAAATAGGTATAAAGAACCTTAGTCTAAGGGTCTAGATTTTCAGAAATTTTTGGATTATGGTCCAATTAAGGTTCCTATGGGCCAATAGCATCAATCCATGTGTAGGGAGGAGATAAATCCAAATTGTAAAAGAAGATACCCAAAAATGAGTAAATGCTCACATAAGACGAAGAGTTGAAAATGTACAAGGTTTATTAGTAAAAAACTATGAACAATAAAATTTTGACACATATGTAAGGAAGGAGAGTTCTTTAAAGAAGGTGCATATTTCACATAAGATGAAGAGTTGAAAATGTACATGGTTTATTAGTAAAAAAACTATGAGCAATAAAATTTTGACACCTATGTAAGGAAGGGGAGTTCTTTAAAGGAGGTGCATATTTCACATGCTTGAATGAGTTTTAAACTCAAAAATAATGTGATATTTTTATCTCTCATCTCTCTTGAACCAAACCAAATCAAAATGAAACCAAATCGAATCAAAAAGTAACCAAACTAGGTCCAAATCTAGTCCAAATTCAACCAAACTGACTTGGAGAATTCTAGAATCAGTTTGTTTGGTTAGGAGCTCAATTTTTCCTATAAATAGAAGCCTTCCCTTGTTGAAAAAAATAGTGTCTTATGCATTGTTACTCTACTCCACCTAAGCCAAGAACTATGAATTCTTTAATAATTCACTAGTTTTTGACACTTCTCTCTTTCTTAAATCCCCATTGGTGGCTCCATCAACATACTAAACCAATTGATTGGTTGGGGGCCTCTACCGTGATCAAAGAATCAAGCAAATTATAAGATAAGTATAGTGAATTTTGATCTTTTCTATAATTTCTCAATGATTCTCTCTTCTCAACCCCTCTCAAGCTTGAGAAGCTTAATTGATATGGTTTTTGAAATGCTATTGAAGTTAATTAATTAATGATAGTAAAGAATTACATAAGATTCTATTTATATTTAATTCTAATGGTTTTTCTCTCTCTCACTTAAGAAATGGTCATACTCATGACCCTTTTCAATCCAAATGAAGCTTTTCATAAGGCTTTTCCTTAATCCAAGATTAAGCTATGCTTGAGGCCAAATTAATGGCTTTTTTCTATACTTTTAGTTTATGTTTATCGATGATTCAATCCATTAAGGATTGATGATCCAATTAGAGACCATTCTAATTATTTTCTTAATGATAAACCTTATCCCTTAGAAAAAATTGAGACTTATCAGTCATAGTAGCGGAGCTATGGCAAAATTTTTATAGAAATTACGCATAAAATAATTTCATTCAAATCATAAAAAGAGGACTTCCTACCATATTCTAGGAACTATCATCCTAGGTTAATTAAAAGAATATTATTATGCATGGAGATATGGATGTTTGCATGTAGATGTAGAGGTATGGATATGAGTGTGAATGTGGAGGTGGATGTATGCATGGAGATGTGGATGTATGCATGTAGAAATAGATGTGTAGATGAGGATGTAAATGGAGATGTGGATGGATGCATGTAGATGTAGATGTATAGATGTAGATGTGAATGGAGATGTGGATGTATACATGTAGATGTAGATGTATAGATGTAGATGTGGATGTGGAGGTGGATGGATGCATGTAGATGTAGATGTATAGATGTAGATGGGAATGGAGATATGGATGTATGCATGTAGATGTAGATGTATAGATGTAGATGTGAATGGAGATGTGGATGTATACATGTAGATGTAGATGTATAGATGTAGATGTGGATGTGGAGGTGGATGGATGCATGTAGATGTAGATGTATAGATGTAGATGTAGATGTGGATGTGGAGGTGGATGGATGCATGTAGATGTAGATGTATAGATGTAGATGGGAATGGAGATATGGATGTATGCATGTAGATGTAGATGTATAGATGTAGATGTGGAGGTGGAGGTGGATGGATGCATGTAGATGTAGATGTATAGATGTAGATGTGAATGGAGATGTGGATGTATGCATGTAGATGTAGGTGTATAGATGTAGAGGTGGATGTATGCATGTAGATGTAGATGTATAGATGTGGATGTGAATGTGAAGGTGGATGTATGCATATAGATGTAGATGTATGGAGGTGAATGTGAATGTGGATGTGGATGTATGCATAGAGATGTAGATGTATGCATGTAGATGTGAATGTACGCATATAGATGTGGATGTATGGATGTGAATATACGATATGTGATGTGAGGGAATCTGAAGTGTTGAGATGGAAAATGATGTGATGGGATGAGTACACATATAATTGGAATGTGGAATAAGTAATGTGGATTGATGAAGGATAATGTGAAAAAATGAAAGTTAAAATAGAAATTGTATTGTAAACTGTTTGTAAATGCTGTTTGTAAATGATTGTTTTATGTCAAGAATGCTGGGGGGAGCATTTTGACCGTCTTGTGATTAAGGTCGTGATGGTAAAGTTACAACTACTGACGGGGAGTCAATGAAGGACGTCTCGCGTAGCAAGGTCGGCCGAGGTCTTGACCAGCCTCGGTGCGATTAGCGACGAAGGATCCTAGAGAGTGCTGACCATACGGTGCTCGGGCTCTGGGTCGCCTAGGATACCCACGCGTGCATCGAGGAAGCTATTGGAACAGAGTTGGAGTTGTTTTCTAAAATCGGGCATGGATCTGGTTGATTGACCTTGCTGGTCTTCAATGGATGAGTCCATGGCTCTTTATATGGATCTGTTGGTTGATCTTGCTGATCTTCAACGAGAGTCCATCTTGATAAGTGATTATATTGCCGAGTATTAAGGGCTAGGAACTATCGAAACGGCCCCTGAGCGTTCTAGTTGCCAATGATGCCATAGATACTCTGATGAAGGAATGATGGGAAATTAAGAATCAATTGGATAAATTGGAAGATTGTGATCAGTGATACTATTGTTTTATTAAAGGATTGTTTTAAACTGGTTGAATCTGTGAAAAAGGAAATTTCATATTGGGTGTGTGAGTGGTGTGACTAGTTTTATTTTGCATGAACATCCGGCTAGGGGGCCTTGGAACTCTTTTCCTTGGTACCCGGGACAAAACCTAACCAAATTCTTAATTGGATCCCATCACTACAGTGGTTGGGCGGTTGGCTAACCCATGGGACTGGATGGGGTTAGGCTGGACTGATGGATCCGTAAATCGAGACTCAAACTTTTGTTTTTACGATAGATGAAATAAATCCCGGACAGTAACTGTTCTATGGATAGGAATCAACGGTTGTGCCTCTTGAATGGGGAAAAAAGCGTTGATCCCAATGATCCAAGTGCAAGTTTCTTCCTTAATCTAACCAAGTATCTTATAGATGCAATTGGATCAGCTCGATCAGAAATGATCTTGACTACGTTAGAGTAAAAAGTTATCCTGGTGGAATCGCCCGTGCTTTCCGGCGGTAAAGGAAGTTTTTCTGGGTTCGGTTTTGGAACAACCGACGGATTAGTCTCTTATCCGGATATCCGTGGGTGAGGCCCCGAGTGTGGGACCCCTGTCCCGTGCGAGAAGTGCTACTTCCGCTGCTAGTATCCCGAATCTGTTGCTCGGTGGGAACAGGGATCTTACACTTTTTGTCTTACACTTCTTATGCATTAGCATGTGGTGTTAAGAAGCCCAAATGTCTGGAGGGCTATGGAAAACACAATCTCATAAGGTTTCGAGAGCCACCCATGATTGCACCAGGCCACACAATCCAAGAAGAAGCACACGTGGAGATAGCTGAAGACAAGGATACCCCTCTCAGACAAGCAACAGAGGCAAGCATTGATAAACAAACAGTCGACGTCAAGCCAACAAGGAAGAAAAAGAGTCCAATCAAGTTCAAAAAGAGAGTTCTGACTGGCAGGCCTTGGGAGTAATAGGATTTAGTCATCAAATATAGCACAAACATTATGTTGAAGTTGAACTGATTTGTACAAAGTCTTTGATCCTCATCAGTTCCTTGTCCGTACGGACGATCAGTACCCTTTTGCATTTGTCCCATCACCGTACGACACTTCAGTACTCTTCCCACACTCAATAGCTTCTAAAAGCGTTTCACACTCAGTACCTTATTGGTAAGGATCAATAGTGTGTCTAGCATAATTAAGTAGTATTGATTGAATTTTTTGTGTGTAGCTCATGGATGTATTGATGCTTGTTAATATAGATCACATGTTTCACAAAAGAAATACTTTTGATGGAGTCTCAAAACATATAGACATAACACCAAGAGTCACTTGTTCCACAGAATAAAAATCTATTGATTGAGTTTGAAAACATGTGGACATAACACCAATAAGTTACAAACTGCTATTCATGTTTACTTGTCCATTTATGGTTTCTAAATATCTTCGAATCCCTCCATTGTCTATGTCTCTCTGCTGCCATTGAATTGTCCAAAGTTTGTCTTCGTCTTTGTTTTTGGGCTAGAATAAAAGCAAGCTTGACTTTGGAACTAGCAACTTTTCTTTTAGCATGCAGCCTTTGTAGAATGCCTCGGTAAAACCATTGGAAGACTTCCTTCAGACTATTTGCCTTTTGACTCCCTCCATAGTGTTGTGTGTGTCTGAAAAATGCATTACGTGCCATGTAGTGAGACTTCTCCATGCCTTGGGTAGACCAAATTGCTGGGCATCCATACTTTTTGACAAAATAGGGAAGGTGGTTGTAGATGATATGCTGTTTTCACAGAGACATAAGAATGCATAGTAAGTTATAAAAGAAAAGAGGATCACACTTAAGTAAAAGAAGAAGACATCACTTTACCATGTAGTGAGTTATATTGCAGGCTATCCACGCGTCTTTCATTGACTTCCCAAAATGTTTAATTGCCTCTTCAAAGTTCTTGTAATCACTCTTTGTCCATGTTACATTGTCACAGAACATGAAGAGTTGATCAAGAGATCTCCACACCTCTCCCTTCACATTTCGTGCTTCCCCATCTGCCTCATGATCTTTCACGGCATTATGGACTTGCTTCCACAATCCATAACTAATCCTTGAAACTGTTCTACCTTACCTTACTTGCTTACTACTGTGTTTGGGTCGAGACAAGAATCTTCTTACCTTAACACCACCAATAGAGGGCTTGATTGGTACCTCCTTGCCATTGGTAGACTTTTTAAAATCCTTTGTGATATGAACATCACCTCCATGTAGACCTATATCGGATAACACTTTTTCCAATGCATGAAGAGCATCCTTTCTATTTCTTTTGGGACGGAGTTTCCAAGCAAATCCAATATACAAAAATACCAATTTCTCAATAATTCGACATAGAGCATGCAATGTGCATATGTGAACATTACATAGTGGAATGTCAAGAATGGCCTTGACGTCAGGGTCAACTTTATCTCTATTAGGTGCTCTCTCTATTAGATCCCCCGCCATGTGCCACTCTACTTGAAAATCACCTTTTCCTGCAACATGGAGATTCTCTCCTTGCACTTGTCTTTTAATTATTCTTGGTATTTCCGTGTGGGTGAAACACCCAATCTAGTGTTTCATGGTCTTCTATCTTCACCTGTGATTATACAAAACAAAAGTCTTGCTATAAAAGATTTGAAAACATTGACTAAAATCAAGTATGAAACAAAAATGATCATACCTAGAAAGAGCCTAACCACCATATGTGTTTCTCCAACTGCACACTAAAATACTTCGAACTCGCTTCAGTCAATGATGTATCAAGTGCTCCATTCATCAATGTAATAGTAATCCTTTCCATTTTCTTTTCCTTTACAACCTCACACTCATCCAGTTTGATAACAAATTTCAAAATGCCTTTGCACTCTTCAAATGTTATTCCATAAAACTCAACCATTCTTCTTTGAAGTTGTTGTAGATCTACAAATATATTGTTCCAAGGGTCATACACAGTGGTTCCTTTACCACCATGAAATATTTCTTCAATATGGATATATTGTCCAATAAACTCATCTATACTTTCATTCAAATGACCTCTTATCTTCCACACTGTTGCTGGATTTGGCAGTAAAACTCGTTTAATCCTTTGATCTCTCAAAGTTAAGGATATCGCATGGAAAATCGAACTATATCCCTTCCTGCTAACTCCACTAACATCAAGAGCCTCTTGGATTGTAGTACCATCAACTTGATTATTGGATATAAAGTCCTCTACAACATTGCGTTT